>NW_026866209.1:0-31472 GCF_026571515.1 Ruditapes philippinarum | reverse complement strand
TTGATAAAAAAATTCCATGATTTAGTTGAAAAAGGTCCATGCTATGTTTGCACCTGCTGTGACCAATTGTGGTATCGAGAAAGTGTCTCTGAAGCATCGGCTGCTCATTGCTCGAATTCAGATTTAAAATTGAAAGTTTTTACAAATGTTCTCTCTGAGCAAAATAAAGAATGGCTTTGTCACACTTGCCTCAGTTATATAAAAAAAGAAAAGCTTCCACCACTTGCTAAGAATAATATGATGAAGTTCCCTGAAAAGCCACCATGCCTAAACCTTACCCAGCTAGAGGAGCGTCTAATCTCCCCAAGAATACCGTTTATGCAGTTACGTGAACTTCCCAGGGGTGGACAAGTCAGCATAAATGGTAATGTGGTTAATGTGCCAGCAAATATGACCTCAACAGTTTTAAATTTACCAAGGACTCTGTCAAATGATGCATGTATTCCTTTACAACTGAAGAGAAGGCTCTCTTATCAACATCATGTTCAACAGGAAATGATACGTCCCAACTCGGTCATGGATGCATTGAAATACCTTGTACAAAATAGCCCCCTATTCAAAGAAGAAGGCGTGACATTGGATGAAAATTGGAGGTTAGATCAGGATCAGGACCATTCAGTTCTTGCAACAAATTCATTTAACAAATCTGAAATTACAAATGCACCTGCACACTCTGACGAAATAACAGAAGATAAATGGGACGAGACAGGTATAGAGGAACAAGCAGTTGGTAATCTGGATACCATGATGCATCCTATTGATGTATCACACGACGAAAGCCAAGTTTTTGCTTTTGCTCCCTGTGAAGGAAATACTCCTATTAATATATTTATGGACAAATATTCGGAAGAATTATCCTTTCCAACAATTTTCTGTGGATATAAAAGACCATCATCAGAAGAACGTTTAGTTCGAGTGTATCTCTCAGAAGTTTACAAATCTGAACTTCGACAAAAAGACAGGAGAGTTGCTTCGCATATTCCAAATTTGTTCTTCAAGGTAAAAAAACTCCAGGCACAACATGTTTCAGAAAAATCAAATTTGTGTATGCGTAAAGCCATTAATACCAAAGGCATCACTGCTGGTTACTTAAAGGATGCCGAAAATATTCAAAAGATATGTCATTTGGATGAAGGCTATAGAGTCTTTAAAGACCTAAGAGGATCCCCGCCCTACTGGGAGAAAACCAAGAAGGATCTTTTCGCCATGATACGATGCTTGGGTATACCAACATGGTTTGCCTCATTTTCTTCGGCTGAAACAAGGTGGACACATCTTTTGAAAATTCTATCACAAACTGTTGATGGCAAAACTTTGTCAGACAAGGATATAGAAGAAATGGATTGGTTCCAGAAATGTAACCTCATTCGTAAAGATCCAGTAACATGTGCTAGACATTTTCAGCACCAAGTTCAAAAGTTTATTGGTCAAGTTTTGTTGTCAGCAGCATCACCTGTAGGGAAAGTAACAGACTATTTCTACAAAGTAGAGTTCCAGATGCGTGGCTCCCCACATATTCATATGTTGATGTGGGTAGAAGATTCTCCAAAGCTAAAGGAAAACAATGAGAATGAGGCAGAAATCATCAGCTATGTAGATTCCTACATCACTGTAACCAAAGATCCAGAAATAGGACAACTGGTGAAACTACAGGAACATTCTCATAGTAGAACATGTAGGAAAAAGAATCAGGAAATATGTCGATTTGCCTTTCCATTGCCACCATTACCCGAGACACTCATTCTTACTCCCCTGGATACGAACATTGACAGTAGCACTAAACAAAAACATTGTGAAAATTGGAAAAAAATTGGAAAAATGATCAACTCGCTCAAAAAAGGAGAATCTATGGAATTTGAGGCCTTTCTACTTAAACTTGATTTGTCATATGAAGATTACATTTTGGCGATTCGGACATCTATAACAACAAATAAAATTTTCCTGAAAAGGAAAATTGATGAAGCAAGAATTAACAGCTACAACAAAACTCTTCTTCAATGTTGGAGAGCCAACATGGACCTTCAATTTGTGATAGATCCTTATGCATGTGCAATGTACATAGTGACATATATTGCCAAAAGCCAGAGAGGGATCAGTAACCTATTGTATGCTGCAACAAAAGAAGCCAGAGAAGGCAATGAAACTTTGAGGAAGCAGGTTAGAGCTATAGGGCATCAATTTTTAACACATGTGGAACTTTCGGCACAAGAAGCTGTTTATTACATCCTCCAAATGCCATTGAAGAAATCTTCACGCCAAGTTATCTTCATAAATACATCACCAAAAGATGAGAGATGTGTACTTTTGAAAAGCTTCAGTTGTATTCAACAACTATCAAATGACTCTCAAGAAATTCAAGCTATTAGTATTCACCAAAGATATGCTGCAAGGCCGAAATCAATGGAACACATTTGTCTAGCAGACTTTGTATGCAAGTATAAAGTATGCTACACACAAAAAGCAAGACACAAAGATGAAGACTCTGAAGATAGTGACATTGATGCGGAAGATGAAGAAAGCACTACATTTAAATGCCTCGGAGCAACTATCAAGAAGCGCAAAATTTCTGCATGCATCAGATATGTCAGGTTCCAAGAAATTGATGATAAAGAGAACTACTTTCGTGAAATCATTTTGCTGTTTTATCCTTGGAGAGACGAGTCACAATTGATTGGCAACAGTGAAACATTCACGGAACAGTATAGAGTTTTGTCAAAAGAATTTGATATAAAATCAAAAATGGATGAGTACAACCATAAATATCCTCTTCTGGATCAAGCTATTTTAGATGCCAAAAATACAACGGAGGAAATTTTGGAGGAGCAGTGGAATTCTTACGCTCCCACACGATCCGAGGATAAAGAAGATGAAGATATTGGTGTTGGAGCAGATGTCTATCCAGAACTTTGTCTTCCAGATTTGGATGTACCTGATGAGGAATCAGGAAAAGTAGAAATAAACACATGTGATAGTTTGATCAAATATATGAAAACTGACGAATATCTACATCTAATCAGATCATTAAATGAGCAACAAGAAGAATTTTTCCTGCACATTCTTCATCATTTCAAGACATCTACAGAACCAATATACCAGTTTCTTACTGGTGGAGCTGGAGTTGGGAAATCAGTATTGGTTCATGCAATATATCAAGCTTTGACTAGATACTTCAATAGTACTCCAGGTACAAATCCAGATGAACCCAAGGTACTGTTGGCAGCTCCAACTGGTAAAGCAGCTCACTTGATTAAAGGAAATACATTACATTCACTTTTTAAGATTCCGGCAAATCAAGGATACCAATACAAACCATTAGTAAGTGAAAAGCTGAATACACTTAGATGTAAATTCAAACATGTCCAGTTACTTATCATTGACGAGATTTCCATGGTAGGAAATAAGATGTTCTCATTTATTCACCAGAGGTTACAGCAGATAAAAGGTTCAAACAAATTGTTTGGAGGTATCTCAATACTAGCTGTTGGAGATCTTTTCCAACTAAAACCTGTTTTTGATGGTTGGGTTTTTGAAAATTTATCACAAGAGTATGGACCGTTGGCTCTCAATCTATGGAGGGAAAACTTCAGAATGTATGAGCTTAATGTAATAATGAGACAAAAAAATTCAAGGGAATTCGCAGAATTGTTAAATAGGCTCAGAGAATGTAAACACACAACTTCAGATATTCAATTCCTCTTACAAAGGAAAATTCCTACAGATCTGATGCATCCAGAGTACCCTATCTTAACGCCTCACATATATATGAGAAATGCAGATGTAGACAGCCACAACCAAGTAGTATGTGAAGTACATGGCTCGGGATATTTGAAACTACAAGCAAAGGATGTTGTTCTAGGAGATGTCTCACTATCAGTGAAAACAAGAATTTTAAATTCTATACCACATGACTCTTCAAAGACTATGGGCCTTCTAAAAGAACTTAAGACAGCCATTGGTTTGCGAAATGAACTATCCTGCAACATTGAAGTGGAAGATGGTATGACAAATGGGGCAGCATTTGTACTTAAAAGAACTGGACCCATAGACAAAAAAGGAAATTTACATTATGTTTGGGCAAGCTTTGAAGATGATTGTGTTGGAAAGCTCACACGAAACAGAAACAGAAACCTTTATACAGAAAATATAGATAAGATGTGGACAGCAATTTTCAAAGTGAAACGGCAGTTTCCAGTGGGACGTTACAAATCTGCATGTGTGTTAAGACATCAATTTCCTATCAGATGTGCAGCAGCAAAAACCACACATAGGTGTCAGGGAGACACAATGAAAACTGCTGTTGTTGATTTTATGGGAAAGACCTTTCCACACTCCCATTATGTAGCCTTAAGTAGGGTAACTTCACCAGAACAATTGTTCATCAGAAATCTAAATGAGAGTAGAATTAGAGTGGATGATAGAGTACAGCATGAAATGGAAAGACTAAGACAAGATATAGAATCTCCAATATTTACCAGTAACCTTCAGTTATCAAATTCAGTAATCATTCTGTTCCAGAATGTTAGGTCCTTGCACATGCATATCAAAGATATTCAAAATAGCTTCATTTATAAACTTTCAAACTTAATGCTGTTTGTGGAAACAAAGCTGAAAGCAGCTAACAAAAATGAACAGTTGTTGATTCCTGGTTACCATTTACACAGATTTGACTTTCCTTCTGGTGCTAGAGCAACATATGGAATTGTTGTGTACTCCAAAGAAACAATTCCTGATTTTAATTTCACATACAACAGTTTCCATACATCACCTGGAGTTATTGAAATGGTCAGCATTCGTCTAGGAAATATTTTACCATCATTATGTGAAAATATATCAATTCATGGTATCTATATTTCACCTAAAGTTAAAAAAGAGGCAGTTAAAACCTACATAGAGCAGGAAATCAAACAAACAAATCATGGAGAAGCTATTTTCATTGGAGACTTCAATGAAGATTTGCTTAAGAAACCTGCGGACAACTATATTGGTCAAACTCTCTGCTGCAAACAGCTGGTTACTACTGCGACGACAGACAACCAAACATTGATTGACCATATATATGTAACTGATTCCTTACAAGATTTATCATCTGCTTATGTTTTGGAGTCGTATTTCTCAGATCATAAACCACTGCTGCTACAGCTGAGAAAGAACTTTTAATGAATTTCCATTGTTATATTTGAACATTTTGAACAATTATAATTGTAATTTAATATGTAGTTTGCCTGAATATTGTGACTGTTGTCTGTTGATAAAGATTTTTATTACTCCAATTCAAAGATGTCCATATTGTAATATGTGTAAAAAAAATGTTTATTCTATATTTGAGAATGTTTGTCAAAATGAAGCAAAAGATGAGTTATTGAAACATTTTATTCATCTGCATTATTGACTGTGGTATTTACAACAACATTGACAGCCAAGGAAGTGACTAACAGTCAATTGTAAGATTTGGAAAGCAAAACCAAAAGTAAATGCATCTGCCATGAATTACTATGAGGAATTTGGATGACTGAACTCTTACCACATATCCTCCAGACTAGGTATTTACATTTATATGGTATAGGTATATACATATATTTATATATACTCTACCCAACTTCTGCTAAGCACCATAAGTTAATTTTTATATTATCACAAGTATAAAACAAATTTCAATTTTTTTAAAATTCTGATTCAGCAATGGTTTCAGATACTATCACATGAATCTGTGTTGACTAATCTGTTAAAACTTGTCTAGATAGCATGGAAATCATGCATCCCAATATTTTCATATTTTTAAAGGGGGTGTACAATCACATCTATTGTTGTACAGTGGCATTACCGGCTTATTGTCATTCAGTGCCTTACATTTTTCGATATGGCTAATGTTAACATTAGGCAGCATTTGAGAGAAGCAGATTTATGGAGGTCTGTTGGGATGGTGCAGCAGTCAGCCATCTTCCGGGAGGTTTGTGCTGCGCTTGGTGTACACCACACTGTCATCATCAGAGCCTGGGAGAGATCCCTGCTACATGGCACACCCGCCAGGAGTCCTGCTGGAGGTCAGCAATGGGTCACAACACAAGTTTAAGATAGGATTTTGTTGTGCAAGGTTTTTAACAGCAATTCTCTCCGAAATGACGTTGCTAATGCTGCGGGGGTCCGTGTTTCCATGCAGACGGCAAATAGACGGCTGCATGAAGGTAATTTGTGGCTGAGAAAACCTTGCATATGAATTCAAAGATGAGACCATTTGTAACAAATAAGTACATGGAACAGCAACTACTGATTCCTACACCTACAATGACACTACTAGCAACACGTTGAAAAAAGTATGGAGAAAGGATGTTTGTTCTTAAGCTTACTAGGTAAATTTTTCACTCATTATTATTACTCTTTTTTTCATTACTATAGAACAATGATAAATGGTTTCACTTAATGATTTAATAATTACTATTTATTTTGAATTTCAAATGGCTATGGCATCTTTTGGCAAAATTACTTGTAATAGTAGCATATAGTTGTCATGTATAAATGAAGGGTAAATTTGCCATAAGATGAAAGAGTTTGTCACACCTCTTGCCTCCAGAGTGACATACTGTGAAATCATAAATATTTGTGGTGAAATAATTTTGGTGGTCAGTTAACAAATTTTAATCTCAACAAACAAGTAAAACTTCCATATATCAAATAGATAAAATCCATGAATTCATTCTTATTCTATTCAAAACTTCTAATTTGAACAAAACTACAAAATTAATACCCACAAAATACAATGATTTCACAGTACACAAGGGTTGTTAAATGTGGTGTAACTTTTGTGAAGTGTTGTTTTTTTTATCAAAATCATTATAAAAGTTGATTTTCTATTTTCAGATCATAAAAGATGAACAATAAACATATTGAAACTATTCGGGGGCTTGAACTAAATCTATTGGGAATAAACTACAAGCTAAAAAATAATGCAACCAAGGAAAAAATTGAGAAGGAAGTAATTCCAGACATCGAAAGGGTTGCTAGGGTGGCCAAAAGTACGGCAAACACAATTGAAACACAAAATGGACAAACAACACAAGAACTCCAAACTTTAAGAAAAGAAATGGGAAAGATGAAAACTAAAAATGACAATTTGTGTAATAAGTTAGGCCTTTCTGAGAGGAAAACAGCAAAACTGGAATTCGAGAATACTAAATTGCAAATTGAAAAAGATCAAGTTATAAGTGATAACAACCGCCTTAGAAAAATAAATCAGAACCTGATGGAGAAATTGAAAGAAGCTTTTAAGGAAGAAATTGAAGCCTCCCAGGAATTATTCGCTGATTCCGATTCTGATTTCAAGGAAGAAGATAATGGAAACCCAAAGAAACCTTGTTCTTCCACTGATACCAAAAAATGTGACGACAACAACAACAACAATTCTGTCTAACAATAGCCATGTCACTATAAAAAAATGACCAATGTCCTGTATAACTGTAATGAAATTGATAAACATACAAACTTTTGTAGACAAATTTTTGCATTAACATAAATGAGTGAATTATCATCATCACCTGTGATCACCCTTCGTATGGTATATTATATATGGATTCTTTTTTTTGCTTTAACACTGATGTAGTAAACCATTTTACATCTTCATTGTTACATTCAGTTGCCCCTGTCTGATTTATTCTTCCTGCATTGATCAATCATTTACTTTGAAACATATATGTGTTGTTAAATGTAAATCATGTGTAAAATATCTGATCTTTCTTACAATATCATACAATTATTAATATGATGATATGTATAATGTGAAATTTAATAAATTTCAGATGCTCTTTGACTGATTGATGTAAGTCAATTGTTTTACGGGTGATGGATTTGAATTTGTCACTAATTTGTTTACTTCTAGTTTTTTTCTAGATGCACATCAACAGATGCAGACTTACTTCAAATATTTAACTCATTGTTAGCATGTTCGTATTGATTGTTAAAAAATCCACAGTTTCAAACTCCTTTTGCATTTCCCAGGTGTTGGATAGTTTACACCCATTAAATTCTAAACATAACCCCATTTGTCCATGAATACTAATTATTTTTATTTACATTTTCATTACAGGTGTTTTTTCCTACAAAGCCCTGTTATATTACTCTTTTATGTATGCTTGTACATGTTTTTCTAACAATTTTACACTTTAAGTTTTAATTGTTTTATTATAATGTCTTTTGATCATTCAACATGCCTTTTAAACTTACACATTTTACTATTTACAAGTTCCTGTTATTAACTACTCTAACAATAATCTTCCAGGATAAATATTTTTTATAGTGTCAAATACTGAGAATAGTCGAGCACGCTGTCTACTGACAGCTCTTGTTTATTTGTACAAAAATTTGTACAAAAATTCATGTCAGGACACTTACGGAGTGTGGTTTATCTTGAGAGTTTGTTTCATACTACGAACCCCCTCACGCGATGGGTTTTATAGCCGACAGCATTATGACTGGGGAAGTACAAAATAATTTAGGTGAAAATATTGTGCGATAGCAAATAATGAACATTGAAATATGGTTTATAATATTGCAATATCATGCGATAGCAAATAAGGAACATTGAAATTTGGTTTATGATATTGCAATATCATGCGATAGCAAATAATGGACATTGAAATTTGGTTTATGATATTGCAATATCATGCGATAGCAAATAATGGACATTGGAATATGGTTTATAATAAAGTTAATATTATGTTTATGTTTCATTGCCAATCTGGGATAATAAAAAACCCGACAATGCAGGTAACGGATGTGAATTTAGATTAACGAAGAAAATTTTCAGTATGAACGAGTACATTTCCCTCAGTTTCAAATCTTAAGTTTTGTGGTGGTCACTGACCTAACCGAAATATAGTGGTGTTTGACCTTGGTGAGATGGGACGTCCCAGTATTTCCTCAGTCCACATCCTGGTTTCCTGTTGAATGGACAAGCAATAAACTGCTCAGATTAATCTATCTTATTACACCCGTGTGTCAAAGTATCCAAAGAACTTGAACATCTATGTAAGTTTGTTATACCATTATAGATTTACTATAATGGTGGCAGCGGTGATTCAATTCTAGCTGCGGCCTGTATTTTTAAAACGCTACCTGTCTTCGGACCCACTTAGGTTTTTGTAAAATTGTGGTTTCTAATTAGGAGATTTGATACCGGTATCATATTTTTTTTCTTCTATTGTTGTCCCCAAAACCTAGCAATTTTTGAAAGGAATTTGCAGAGGGATTTTTAAGAGTGATATTTTCATTATATTGCTTATTTTCAGGCAGAAAGAGGTGCGATATTTTTTATATTGCATAATTCAAAGAGCGATATTCTTTTAATATTGCTTATTATAGTTACTGTAAGGCACAATATTGTAGTATTGTGCAGGTGTGTGGAATAAAATAAATCTTATTTCGGAAATTGGTTTACAGTAACGGTAAGTGGTACTTTCCACAACCTGTAATTGCCCGATATTTTTAATTATTTGTAATAAAATTATTGTAATAAGTAATTATTAATATGGCAATGGCGATGGATAGGTCAGACACAAAAGGCCCCACACCAATAAATCTAAGGTTGCGATTAATTTTGCTTCTGAGGACGAGTTGGTTAAAATTCCGGGGGTTAGTAAGAAGGTTGCTGTTATTCTCCTATCTATAAGGGGGGCTGGCGGTGATATCACAGCCGACATATTGTCAGCAATATGTCTTAAAAAGTTTACGGGTGATGAATTAGATATGATAGATTTTTCACCAAATGAGGTTTGGGAAGAATCCCCTAGGAAAGAGGAGGCTTTAGAGCAATATACTGAAGCTTCTAAAGGCGAAGGGTCCTTGGATAAGTCATTTAGGTCCTTGATTCAGTCATTTTTAGACTTTTCGGAACCAAAGCCTGGAGCAGTAAAGCCTGATGTGGCCAGAGGGTCACTGGGGTGAAAATCACTTCAGTATTTGGGCGTAGAGAAGGTAGACCTGTGATGGGTGGGGATAGCATGGGGTATAATGGGCATATGTTTACCACACCTAAGATTCCCCAGGCTATTCCTGCTGATTTTGGGTCTATGCGGTCTCTATGGAAAGAACAGGGGACCACCTCATTGGGGGTAATGAGTTTGAGCCATTATCTCATGAGGAATGGGAACCAGTTTATCCTGTATCAGCCAGGTCCAGACTAGCGTTAGATAAAATGCCCACAAATTTAACATTTGATGGCAAGGGCAGCTGGGATGCTTTCATTTTTAAGTTTTCCAGGTATACCGAGAGGTGCAAGTGGTCAAATGGGGATAAACTGTGTGCGTTGTACTGGACGTTAGAGGGCAAAGCTTTAGATTATTTTGATAAAGATTATCCCATATGAAGCTATATCTATATGTGTTGTATATAAAATTGGATATGAATTAATTCCAAATGAAACCAAATGAGGTAATTATTTTTAGAAACCTGTTACAATATAAATATATATGCAAGAATCATATGATTATTGGTGAATTTTCTTTTTTTGAACATTTTGACCTGGATTTGCTAAAGGACAGTATTCATGAAAACAATGAATTTGTTGTAAGTATCAAGGACTTTTAAGAGTTTTCATAGAATTTTAATGGGTTGACTACCGATAAGGAGATATATTTAACGTCAAGTACATTATCCCCATAAGCGCCTCGCAGTAATGCGGCGATTCAAATCGATAACGTAATGTATAAATTTGGATATAATGGATACTATGTCATCGCGCACCTGCTGAATGCCTCCCACAAGGACAATTTTACATTTTACAATGTTTCTTATCTACACATACAAATAAATAATGGACTGTTCAATTGATTCAAGTTATGAGGTTAGTTTACAGAGATTTAAAGGAACTCCACTAAGGTTTAAACGCCTAAAAACATAAAATTTTAATTTCTTACAAAGATCAGTTGATCAAAAATCATTGTGAGAAAGATATACAAAATACAAAGGAAATAAATTGAAATCGTATTTTTGATCTATTTTTTCCGTTTAAGTTATAAGTGTTTCAACGCTTATTAAATTTCGGTCATTTTTGTGTCACATTGAAAAGTCGACATTTACGGGTTATTTCTGTGTCGACGTCGGCGGCGTTCCCTTAGGCTTGTCCGGAACATGACTCAGTCACTAAAAAATTGATATGCATGCTTTTTGCAATGACCCAAAGTGCAGTGCACAGGGATTGTCACTCTGCACTCTTATTTTTTGAGTGATTGCCCTTTGCTAATTTTCATACTTTATTTTTTGTCCGGGCCATTTCTCCTAAACTGTAACAGCCATGGACTTGAAATTTCAATGGATGGTAGATCTCATTGAGAAGTGCTATGCTGAAAACCCGGTACTCTGTTCCTTATGATGTTTATTGCCCTTTGTTTATTTTCATATTTTATTTTTGTCCGGGCCAATATCTAAAGCTATTGACTTGAAAGTTCATAGGATGTTGGATCTCATTGAGAAAAAGTACAGTGCACAAGAACTTATTTTCTTCACTTCATGATTTTTTTTAACATATACTTAAAAATAAAATGCCTGAATGACAGCTATACTGTTGAAAAAGCGACACATCCGACTCGGAGTTCTAGTTCACAATTAGAATAATTATTCTGGAATAATGGAGAAAGCGAATGATCTAAGATTTAGCACACGAGTTGATGACATTTAACTGCTTCAAATGGAACATTAATATTGAAAAGTTATAACCTGTTCCGATATGCAAAACAAACTCAATGGAGTTCCATTAATATGGAGGAACCAGGCTAAAATTAAATTATTCATTAACACATAGTCTCCTCCTAAAGGGGAACAATTTTGTATCCGACAAATGTTAGCATCAATATTATGCATTGTCATAAAGCGTTTCTATTTTTCAATCTATTTTTTGTTTAGTTTTAAAAGCTAAGAAACAAATTTGTTAAGAAGAAATTTAAATGTACATATATGTTTTTCTTACATAATTTTTTGAATAGTGATGTGCATTGTGACATTGTTTAGGCTTGAAAAACTTTAATACGCCTTTTACGAGGGATTCTGGAGTAAAACATATGACATAACTGTATACATGGTTGATGTTTAGTAAGGAGTTAAAACTCTGCATTTGTAATTAAATGTTGTAGGTTCGAATCTTAATGAAACATTATTTTTTCATGTTTGTTTTTAATTATATTTTTCGAACCTTCTATTACTAAGTTTTTGTGTCTGCCAATCATCCATTGTATGACTGTACAAATCAAAACTATGAACATTTACATATACATCTATATTTTAAAGTTATTATTTTCTTTTAAGAAAAGACACAAGAGATTAAAGAATTTATATATTCACTTATGCTGCATATGACAAAATATAATCAAAGTAATCTGAAAAAAGAAATATGTTGAAGATTTGAACTTGCAACTTCTCGATTGCTTTGTTATTATACTTACCACCAGGTTATCGAGACGCAAGTACAAGTAATAGAAAGAGCACCGAAACACGAGGTTATCTGATTTGTACGAGGGGGCGTAGCCCCCCGAGTATTAATCAGATTACCGAGTGTTTTGGTGTTCTTTCTCTTTTGTATCATAGTCAAACATAAAAACACGTTCCCTGTTGTTACAATATGAAACCCCGGCAAAAATGAACCAATGAACGAGCATCTAAATATGACATTTCTATCGATTTCACTTTCACTGCCGTCACAATATGTAAACCCCAGCAAAAATTAGCCAATCAATGGGCATGCTCTTGAGTGCGGGTAACTAATACCCGCACTCCAGTTAACGCACTGTGCATGTATATGTATATGATTTAACCCTGACACATTTTCAACAGAAAGGTCTCCAAACTAGAGTTTATTCCGTAACAATAGAGTAAGGGGCCATTGGCCCCCTATTAAAAAATAGAAAATAGCAAAAGAAAGGGCCCCTTATTCCATTTCGGCCGCACGTCCGGCCGTCCGTCGATTTTTCCTTGTCCGCCCAATAACTAAATAATTCCTTTGACCCACAGTCTTGATATTTGGTATTTTGATTGGCCATGGAAAGTAAATAATCCCTATTGATTTTGAGGTTACTGGATCAAAGTTAAAGGTCACAGAGGCCTTGACTTCAAAAAGCTTGTCTGCCCAATAACTTATGATTCCTTTGACCGACAGTTTTCATATTTGGTGAAATATTGATTTCATGATCAATTTAGATTGGTCATGAATAGTAAATGATCCCTATTGATTTTGTGCTCACAGGGTCAAAGGTCAAGGTCACAGGAGGCCTCGACTCCGCCCAATAACTTAAGATTCCTTTGACCCACAGTCCTCATATTTGGCATGGAGTTTGATCATGACCATAAGGTGACCCCTATTTATTTTGAAGTCACTGGGTCAAAGGTCAAGGTCGCAGGAGCCTTGACTAAAAAAACTTGTCAGCTCAATTGCTTTAGAATGCTTTGGTTAACAGTCTTGAAGACATATTTGGTATTGGGGTTGTTTATGAATAGTAAATGACCCCTTTTGATTTTTAGGTGACTTTGTCAAAGGTCAAGGTCACAGAGATTTTACTGTAATGAGCATATCTGCTCTAATGAGCATATCTGCTCAAATGATTAAGAATGCCTGTCCGCAGTGTATTGATTTTGACATTTTTACATTTGAAGCATGTAGAATACATAACTTAGCAATGTACTGGCTTAGTAACCTCAGATTTGGCAGGGAGGTTGTCCTTGAGCTCTAAATGGCCACTGTTGATTCTGAACCGCAGTGTATTGAATTTGACATGTTTTTACATTTTTTTACATTTGAAGCATGTAGAATACATAACTTGGCAATGCACTGGCTTAGTTACCTCAGATTTGGCAGGGAGGTTGTCCTTGAGCTCTAAATGGCCACTGTTGATTCTGACAAAGTGGTATGCGGGGTATTCACGCCATGACAAAAGAGGCCACCAACGATGAAAGTGCTGAAGCTTTGCACGATCTGGTCATGTTCGACAGAACGCGAGACCTGCGAAACATTGCTAGGGTAGTGGTATAAGCTTTGGTTCAGTTCAGGCAATTCTGACTGATGTGTATGGCACGTCAAAGGTTGACTGACGACCAGAAACGGACCTGACTTGACATTTCAAGATATCTTTTGTTTCGCTACAGAATAAACCTAATTTTATCTACCGGATCGTAACTCAGGATGAAACAAGGGTCCATCACTTTGATCCATAATTAAAAAAACAGAGCATGCAATAGGGGCACCTTGGCTCAAGTAGTCAAAAATTCAAGAGGGTACCATCAGCAGGGAAAATGATGCTTTCAATTTTTGGGATAGTCAGGGGATAATCATGATTGGCTATCTTGAGCAAGGTCGTACCATAAACGGTACATACAACGCAGACGAATTGAGACGTCTGCAACAAGAAATCGCGTTTAAAAGGAGGTGCAAACTGACTGAAGGCACGACAATGCGCCAGCTCACACATCGCAATTTGCAATGTCTGCTGCGGCTTTGAAATTCGTCTACATCCCCCATATTTTCCGGACTCTGCCCCCTCTTACTTCTACTTGTTTCTGAAACTGAAAACCAAGCTTCGTGGTAGACGTTTTGGAAGCAATGAAGGTGTCATTGAGACTTCTTTGAGGACAAAAATGAAGAGTTCTGAAGGGTTGAACAAGTTGGAGCACAGGTGGCCAAAGTGCATTGATGTCGAGGGCGATTATATTGAAAAGTAAGACAATTATAGGGGTACTCTGACTACCGGAAGTACATTCGATCAATCCTCGTATATACGAAATATTAATAGAATATAATAAAATTTCTAGAGTAGGTGAAATCAAAATAAGACAGTCATGAGCATACTCATTTGTAACATCTCCGTTGTTTGAACAAATTCTCTTGCTGCTGAAACGAAGTGTGAAACAATCTCTTTAAAAATGCAGGCATCACCATACAAATATATAAAACACTAGCATTAATTATTATCTATCTTGTACATTCATTTTGAGCAGTAACACTTCTTGGGTCATCACAGATTTAATAAATCCATAGCGTATCCCGATTCTCAAATGGTGTGAACATCACCCGGAAGAACAAATAACTTCAGGAAAATAATACATCTAAACGACTTAACATAATGCTAACTTAATCGCAATTTCAATAGAGCCAGTCGTTGACCACTATTGTTAAATGGTCGAGAAACGAATTGGGAATATTGAAAAAAAAAAAAAAAACAGCTGATAATATGGCACAAAACTCGATCATTATGTAAAGCAGATATTTACTGAATGGGCGTTTTTGAGCCTATAAAGGTATATTATGAGACAGTTCGTAGCGGAAGAAAGTAATTATGACTGGCAAAGAGTCTTTCAAAATACAGGAATATAAAGACAAAATAAACATCTAAAATATCTGACAAATAAATGTAGGAAACACTTTTCTCAGACGGATACCTCATATATTGACCGATGACAAAAAAATGTACAAGTACAAACCGCTAAGCAATTGCTCCTAATTTTTCCTAATTCATTCAAAGATAATTTGAAAACATTGTTACTAATGACATAATTTTGAACCATAAACAAAATTTGAACAAAACATGGCTAAACAAACACTATAGATGGCCCGCAATTGCTCAAGGATGAGCACACTGATTTTTAATTGCACATACTTCTTCATTAATTGTATAGCCGTACGAGTTCCGTACCGAAGAACAAAGTGTTACAGGATGGCATCACCGAGATTTCGGAAAACATTTGATGGTATCTTTTATATTCTCAAGTTCGCTTGCGGTGAGCTCGAAATTGCTGTCACGTTTGGCGTATTTTTCGGTATATGTGCTTCTTTGCAACTATATGTTATACCAATGTATTGTAACTGTTTTAACATGTATGTATATGTTTCTTTTTTGGCAATAACATAAAATAAATAACACAAAAAGAAAGCAAAAGTTATGGGTCGACATTCTAAATTAGTGACCGTCGGCGTCACATGCTTTTAGCACCTTGTGATCGTGAAAAAGGCAATAAAGGTTACCTGATACAAAATTAGAGGTGTTGTAACCGATTTGTTTGTTATAATGATAATAATTATTTTGTAGTAACGGTACAAAGAAAATACCTTGCGAAATAAGTGAAATATACACAAGACAAAAATTATGTTTACCCGGTAAATATTCATGTAATGCATATTGTAACCGTGTTGTTTATTATATATTTACAGAACAAGTAGAGATTTTGATGCTAAAGCATCAAGTCGCCGGATAGAAATATGATTGTATTATCATAAATAAAAGAAAATATCAGTTAAATGGTTCGAGTATAAAGAAAAGAGGAACAATAAGTTCAGTAATGTTTATTCATAAACACGTTTTCATGTACTTGCCACAATTACATCTTTCTTGCTATAATCTTTGTAAAAGAGTTTTATGCAATAAATTTATATATGTTATGTTATAATAAAACATCATATTTGAAGCAAACTTGCTTAGCAATTTTGTCAAGAAACTGTTATAATTATTAAATAAGCAAGTATTGTTTGGCAATATTTACCCGAGACTCAATAATTTTCGGGAGCTGTTTCGTTAGCTTACATAATTTATTATGAATAATGTTAACGATTTTTTTGTAAGTATAATTACATGTATAATTATATCAATTAATACTGCTCGATGGCCTAGTGGTAAGTATGACGAAGTTGTAACCTACATATGTAGTAGGCGCAAGTTTGAATCTTGGACAAATCCTGTGTGTAGTTTTCATAAATTGATTTTTGTTATATCTTTCAACTTTATGAATCATAAGTTTATTAATGGTGTGTTTCATTTCTAGCACTTTTTTTATTTCATAATTTTGATAAATCGTCAAGTTTTGCAAAATGCAAAAAGTATTATAAAAGAAAACATAAAAAATCACTTTATCGAACCTACAGTAACTATAAATCTAACACCTTGTCATCGAGGCTTGTAAAGCAAGTGATATGATTATAATTCTACTTGTAATTCTACTTTATACATATACCGTTGTACCATACATTTGAACTCCGTATGATTTTCTTCAGAATCCGATAATTACCGTCAAATTATTACCGATCATCGAATATTTGCAAAGTGACTATGAAAATATATATGCTTAATTATTGCATAAAACAATGCAATTCTACTGTAAAAGTGGTGTCTGCATATGCACTATCGAAAAAATATATTATTTAGCTGAAATCAATATTCATGTCGTTACATACGATATAGTTAACGTTTAATTGCCTTTCAGTGCGATAAACTATCAACACAAAGACAGTTTATTAGTTTTCTCTGTGTATCCAATACGATTCCGGCCCTACTGTCATGCCGAGATTTTTCATACAAAATTACTTTGATTTGCACTTTTATCAGCTGTCAACCATTCACCAATTACCTGTATGTCTGTCTAATCAGCCATTTGTTACTATAAATAGATTTTATAACAATAACATATAACGTGTAGTCACGTGATTCTGGGAGAAGCTGTTGATAATAAATAAGATAAAAAATAGAAAAGGTCTCATAACATACAAACAACCAGATAATTTAAAAGTGTCATTTCAAATATCATGCATGATTTATTTATCATAAAATAGCAACGCTTGACACTTTGAAAAAAGGAAAAACATCCCTTAATTCAATGACTTATCCATAGGGATACGTCATTAATTCATTTTATAAAAACTGTAATGATGCTTTTTACGATGTCAATATTTGAATATTTCATTTCATTGAGCAACATTATTGTATGTTTGAATTTTTGAGATTACTGAAAACAATTGTGGTCTTTAATTGTTCAGTAATTGTTATCCTTTTATTTACAGAAATTAATGCCTTCTCCTACCATATGTATAATATTAAACTGTTACAAATATAGTCGCCGGTTTCTAACGGCGACTAATGATACTTGTTCGTGTTTGATTTAGTAAATGACTACAAACAGATGCTGCTGTTAACCCATTACTGCATGACCATGTTGTGAAAAAAGGGCTGTTTTCATTGAAAAGCCTACTGTTGCTACGAAACTATAAAAAAGGCTTCAATACTGTTCAAACTTGCACACATGTTGACTGGATCATAGCTTTTGTAAAGGCTTACTCAATCTTAATTTCCTGTTACCATTGTAACGACGGTGAATCTCAAAATTGCCAAAAATCATTATTTTATGTTGATTTTTTCATTCAAAGCTGAGTTCAAACTATTGCAACTTTTCAATGGATTGATATTCAGTCAAAGGCTTTTCAGCGTAGGTTACACGTTAACTTAAGGTCAACCAGAGGCCATGTTTAGCCTCTCACAAGTCTAAAATTTGTGTTGGAGATTAGGGGGTCTGCCCCTGTGCACTTGATGTATTTATTTGATAGTGGATGGCGCCGAAAAGTGATCACTTTTTTAACAACATTCCTCAAACGAAAACAAGTGTTTGGGGTCTAAATATGTCATTTTTTTACTGTTTGAGGCCTCAAAAGGGGGGAAGTGAAAAGGCATGAAAATAGGTCTAAATGAAGTAATTGGGTAAATGATTTGTTAATAATTTAGAAATTCATTGTTGAAAAATAATACATAGTTATCCCATAATAAACACATAGATATATTTTGAACATTGTGCAACAAGTTTGGAAAATGTTAGAAATGATTGCCCAACCGAACGCAACCAGTTACAATATGCATGAATATAAATTTACACTGTGTACCGTTAATACTCATTTAATACATGCGTGTGTATTTTTGACACTAATTATTAGCATTAAGAGAAAATGACTTATTCGAAGAAATTATATAGAAACAAACAGCTATGTAGACGAATTTATCATTCGCCCGTATATGCTTTCCTACGTAATATATGATCATAAATCTCATGATTTCAGCATAGTTCAATCGGTTGGCTCAAAATACGATCTTTCGAACAAATTTGTGCATGCCCTCTGTCTTCGGGCGAACGATGTATGACTGCACAAATAACTTAGCCATTGAACTGGACAGTAATACAATACTGACCTACAACAACGGAAGTAATTCTTAATTTTATAAGAATATGGTTGAAGATCCTTATCAGTTTTACTTGTTTGTCCTAAACAAAGGCAGTTACGACTCAAAACCTTTACTCCGTTATGTTGTAGATGGTAATATATTCAAATGTTTATAACTTTAATATCGACATATTCTAAAAAATCTGTTTACAAATAAGCTCGATTGTTTTATTTGGCTGTCAGAGAAAGACAATGCGTCACTTCCATTTAAGCATTAGGATAGCAGATGTCTAAATACAACCTAAAATTTGTCAAATCTAATTTGTTAATTTTTTTCTTCTTGTAAAGTTTTGTATGCACCGCTATACATGTATGTATTTGGGGGTTGCGTTCATTGAACGCCGCCTTTCCTTGTTGATCTTGTTTATCATATTTTGTATGGCTATAAATATGGTTTATATTGAGTGCCAAAAGTATTCTTTTCTGTACTGTAAACCTTTGGATTTAATTCAATTTATAGATTTTTCCAACGATCCTATTGTCCCTTTGTTCCGGTGCTTTTTTTCGTTTATGAATGAATAGATAAACGTCTCAAATGATTGTAAACATTATGAATTATCATTTAAAGTAATAATGGTAAATGTAAAAGAACTATTCAAATCTCAAATCTTAAACCAGTAGTACACTACAATAATATGGCAAGATATTATTCATAGTGTCAAGTAGTTCAAAGTACTGCTTAGTTAGTTTGTTAATTAACCTGAAGCCTATTTAAATAAACAGTCGCACGATAGTTATTAGTATATTATTGTCTACATGTGTGTAAACGAGGAGACATATGAACGATACATGCATTCTGTTTAATTATCCCCCGCCGAAAAGGCGGCGGGGATATAGAAATAGTCTCCGTCCGTCCAAACTTCCGTCTGTCCTTCCGTCCGATATTTTTGTCCGGAGCATATATCAAAAGTATTTGAGGTATCAACTTGAAACTTCATAGGTCGATAGACCTCATTGAGGAGGAGTGCAGTGCACAAGAATAATAACTCTACCCTGCATATTTTTTTATTTATTGCCAATTGTTATTTTTTTCAAAATTAATTTTTGTCCAGAGCATAACTCAGAAGACCTTTGAAATATCAACATGAAACTTCATAGGTGCATAGATCTCACTCAGGAGGTGTGCAGTGCACAAAAATGATAACTCTACTTTTCATATTTTTTTAGTTATTGCCCTTTGTTATTTTTCATACCTAATTTTTCACCTGAGTGGAGCATAACTCAAAAGTGTTCGAGATGTCAACATGAAATGCCATAGGTGGATAGATCTTATTGAGGAGGAATGCTGTGCACAAGAATGATAACTCTTCCCTATACAATTTTTGAGTTATTGCCCTTTGTTCTTTTTCATACTATTTTGTCGGGAGCTTATCTCAAAAGTTTTTGAGGTATCAACTTGAAACTTCATATCTTGATGGATGTCATTGAGGAGGAGTGCAGTGCACAATAATGATAACTTTACCTTTTATAATTTTTTAGTTATTGTCCTTTGTTGTTTTTTTTTTCATACTTAATTTTTCAACTGAGTGGAGCATAACTCAAAAGTGTTTGAGATGTCAACATGAAATATCATAGGTGGATAGATATTATTGAGGAGGAATGCTGCGCACAAGAATGATAACTCTTCCCTATATAATTTTTGAGTTATTTGCCCTTTGTTCTTTTTCATACTATTTTGTCGGGAGCTTATCTCAAAAGTATTTGAGGTATCAACTTGAAAATTCATAGGTGGATAGATTTTACTGAGGAGGGGTGCAGCACACAAGAATGATAGCCTACCCTGCATTATTTTTCAGTTATTGCCCTTTATAATTTTCAGCCATCAGTATTCACATAGGTTTCAAATCTGTAATCACTTCAGCCATCAGTTTTCATTACCAAAAGACCTCTTAAAATGGAATTATTCTGCTCTACTACATATACATTCTTCCAAATGAGCAAACACATTCGGCGGGGGATGGCCATGTTGACATGGCTCTTGTTATGTTATTTTAAGTTATTGCAACAAAGACTCTCTTATGTTAATAATTAGAGAAGTGAACCCTTAACTGTAGCTGTAAATACGCTTGAAACCGTAACTTAAATTGTCTACATGCATAAACCCCACCTTAAAATGTTCCAATGCATGAACGTCTGTCGGACCGTAAATGTCGCATAGCGAATATGGCACACGTGTACCATATTAGGCCGAATATGGCACACTCTTCAGCCGAATATGGAACATAAAATGTGCCATATTTGGTTGAATTGAAATTTTCTGTGCTCACCAAAACATATTTGTCACTTTCCCAAATTGCGCATACAAAATGAGAATACAAACGAATACGTCACATGTGTATGTTATTTTTCTAACATAAGCCCACCCTCCGAAAAAAAAACCAAGACAACCGCCCCCCCCCCAAAAAAAAAAAAATCCCCACCTATTGACGGAATCGCAAATACCACAACCGCCATTTTAATCTCCATCATCATCAACATTATCATCAGCAGCAGGAGCAGCAGCAGCAACAACAGCATCATCATTAACATCATCACAAGCTGCAGTAGCAGCTACAGCAAGAAGTGCATTGTACTGCTATAAGTAGTAGGGGTTGGCCTACAAGAAGTTACAGACTACTAGTGTTATTATACAGTGCCATAGTGGTTAACAGTATCACTAGATCCTATGTCGCTTTGTCATGCGTACGAAATAATTGGCTATCAAAATGTTTTTTTTGTATCATGTTAAACATATTCTGACCGTCTGAAGATATTTTAAGAACAATATACTAAGGTGTTTTAGTTTTTGTCATAACGAATACTTAAAATCTCATGTTCGCGACTTGCTAGTTGTTTTCAGTACTGTACGAACGGAGTAAAAACTGAGGACGTGGTAAGGACGCACTGGTTCCAGGTAGGACAAAGGCTGATGATGATCATCATCATCGTGATCATGATGATCACAGTGATGCTGATGCTGATGATGATGATGATGGTATTGATGATATTGTGGCGGAGGTGATAACATAGATATTAAAAGTGTATGATAAACAAATATATCACCGACATTTTTTAAGAAATTTGTCATATATGTCAAACAGCTTGTTTGAAACATCTTTATTGCGTTCAATCGTCATTTCGAAAAATGACCATGATGTATCTAGGCATAACACAACATTTAAGAAGTAAGTTATAAATGTGGATTGAACAGAACGCCGTTCATACTTTCTCCTCTCGTGCGTACCTGTACTGTAAAATTATACATCTGGTTTTCATTAAGAAAATAATATTTATTAAAATGTTAAACAATCGGACAGACACACATATGCAGGCACATGCGCACGGACAAGTAAAATGTTTACCCCCCCCCCCCCCCATCAGAGTGGGATATAAAAAGTCGATATTTTATCTTCAAGTCAATAAATATTAATGTTCAAAATATTTACCACATATTTTCGACAAAGCAAGTCACTGTTTATTGACACAGTACTTAGTCATCTAACTAGTAAAATGATAAGCATGGCGGCTTGAAAACTAACCAAAATATATGCTGAATTACGATGACGATGATGATGTATCATTGATGATAATGATAGTAATGTTTTTGTTGTTTATGATGATGATGTATTATTAACGTTGTTGAAATTAGGTAGGTTAAATTACAATGCTAATGTTACTTTACTGTGTAAAATGAGTGACATATACGGTCAGGCATTTGCTACCAAATTTCAAAAACGTATATGGCACAAACGGACAGCTGTGATTTTTTCGGCCGAATATGTCCCTAACGTGTGACAAATAAGTTCCGTGACATATACTGTCCGACAATCGTCTAATTGTCCTTGTTGATATGCACTAGTCTTCTTGCCTAAAAAGTTCCAGTTTTCCATAATATATATTTTTCAAAAGTAAAAACGAACTTAGTTAATAGTCTGAATAACTCTGGATATGTAATCAGTTCCATATTTAGCCATTTTGTAATATATATGTGTTCCCCTAACCAGTTCCATCAATTGTTAAGTTTAAAAAGGCAAAAAGATACGATAAAGGTACATAACCCTTCTTATGATTGTAAATATGCAAACATTTTTCGTAGTTATTCCCTACAACAATTTCATTTGTAAATTTTAAAGATATATATGTATACCAAGAAAGAAGCGGAGCATAATTAATTTATATCATTCTGACTTTTATTTCAAACATAAAATTTGTCTCAGTGGTATTTATCAGCTATCTAACACCAGTTTGGAGTTTTGAACTCATCAACACCGCATAGACCTATATTATTTCGATTTTAACAAGACAAGACCATTTCCGCTACTGTACTCTATTTTGGCACCTTACAGTACAAAAATTGAAATAAAAGCTAGTATCATATATCTTTTGTAAATTATTATTTTAAAAAATCCCTTAAATATCAGACTGACTTAATTGTACAGACGTGTTTACATCCTTGCTTAATAAATTTATATTGAAAACATAGTAAGGACGGAAAGTATCAGTACATTTGTTTATAATTGTTGCCTTTGTCTGAGAAAAAGCAGTAAGTTTTTATTGGCAGTTGATTTATTCTTTGGGTAAGGTAACAAAATCACGAATCATGTTGTTTTAATGATCATGAATTTATGTATGTAATTACAGAAATGATGGTCTGATAACAAAAAGAAAAATGGCAACCCCAAGTCAAATAACGTCTTCAAAGGCGCAGCAGAATAGTTGTCGTCTTTTTCGTCTGCAAATGCTGATTATAGACGGAGGACTACTTATACTTAGGAATATTTTCAATCAAAAAATGCAAAATGTCCCTCTTGGCGCATTTTTGAAGAATGAAAGACAAACAATTACAAATTTAAGATCACGCGGAATAATTACGCAGGTGCAATATGATCTACTGTTTCCATCAGGTGGCAGGGGTCCAGCTACAACAGACCTAGACATCACGTTAATCATATGTCTCCTTAGAAACATCAAGTCATTCGGGCTGAACAAGAAGTTTCAATGGAACTCAATTCCTGCACAAGGTGATACCTCAGTTGAGGCTGATATTTCCCGTCTGAAAATGTACAGGAACGAGGTAAATGAGAAATGAGATACGTAGTTATGTTTTATTTTATTTTAGGTTTGAGTTCTTGTGATATCTAGTTGTGAACAAAAATAAATCTATATGACGTCAAGTGTAAATTATTACGTATAAATTTTTCTTTTGCTGAAATAGCTTTCCGAGTTTAGAACTATAAATCCTAAGAAAGATAATAATTTTATTTTTTATTCTGTATAACTTAATGATTCTACTAATTTATAGAGGATATTTGTTTGTTTTGCATGTAAGATTGAAATATAATTTCACTGAGTCAACACCAGATGCAATATTTTCACGAGTGGCGTAGCCACGAGTGAAAATATAATAGCTGGTGTTCACGAATGAAATATATTTCAATCTTATATGTAAAACAAATAAATTTTCTTTTTATTTCATGTTTTTTAAGTGATTTGAAGTATTTTTTTATTGATTTTGCCGCGTAACGTCGCGCATTCTCCTTTGTGACGTCATCACATCATGACGTCACATGATCGATTTTGAAATATAGTTCTGTTAAAGTTCTCTAAACTTTGTTACATTTTTAACATGATTTATAGTGACATCGACTTTCTTCTTCCTAAGAAGCAAAATTTAGTATGACGGCATTTTTTTCTGCACTGTTATTCCATTTAGTTATTGATATTTCTTCTCATACGGCATTCAGATTAGTCCGGCTTACAGTGAAAAATTATATTTTATAAATTTCACTAGTGGTTTATCAGAATATAATCATCTGATATATTACAATAAAACACTGGAAAACATGAAATAAAGTATTATCTTCAGTTTTATCTAAAAGTTAGACACGTCTTCATTTAATAAATTACATAACACTACGAAACATATCCATGAATCAAAGACTGGTTTCATAATTTTAGATTTAACCAATAGTGTTGCATACTTAACTATCATCTTTTTTTTTCTTTTTTGTCTTCCCTTGGAACTTTTCATTTGATATAAATACATATCTAACATTCTCTTACTTTATTTATTAGCTCAGTCACATATCTTCAACAAGTGGGATAACGCTGCCTATCTTTACAACAAAGTGGGCGGAGATCGAACAGGTAAGCATGGAATTTTATTTTACTAATTAATATATTTTTTCCTTTCAATTCTGTTCATAGTAGGTTATGTTTATGTAATATTCATTGAGGCACATTATGCCTTAGATATCCATTCTTTAGAAATGTCAAACATATGTTTAAGAATGTTTGAATAATAAATTAAGAGCAGGTTAAATGTAAACTTAAATATATACTATGCTCATCGTTGGGTAAAACTTCAGAAATTCTTTAAAATCTATTGAAGTCTTTCTGAATATGTCTAATTTGAAAAAATGAATGTTTAAACTATGTTTGGAGGGCTGCATTTCCTGTAACTAGTCAACACAAATTTGGTCAATCCTTATAAAAACTGACATACTGTGATTACATGTAGCGTCTAGAGTTTTAAACATAACATATTTCCTCTGTGTATGTCAAAAGATGTGTATTGTACATTTCAAAAGAGACTGTATAATTAGTATCATTGATTTCAAATATAAAATTTTGAGCATAGCATATCTTTAAAGCACGCGACTTAACTTACACATGTATGGGAAGTTTTCTTGGGCGGGAGGGGCGGGGGGGTAAGTCGGTATTGTAAACAGTACATACTCCTGTTTGATACGCAAAAATATTAATAAATCTATCATTTAATCTCTGCTCGTATTGCTCGTACACGGGCATGCTTCATAACATAACATTAACATAAAGGAACATAACAGGAATGAAACTACCATGCATAGCTGAGCTCAAAGCAAAGTAAGCAAAATTATAAAATAAAGAGCCTACCATAGAATATAATATCTAGCAGTATATAACAAGGGTGAAAATAAACATGATATCTGTTCAAGTATACAATACGTTAATAAACCAGTGTCCATTCTAGGAGGGCGTGGATTGACTCATATTTTTAAGAATTCCCCCCTATTTTTTCAGAGGAAGTGGAAAGTTTTTACATAGAGAAAGAGGAAACAAAGTCAAGAAATGTAATACATTCGATAAAAATCCTCCCCCATTTTTCTCGAATCCTAGAATAGACACTGTAAACAGTGTATTGTTTGGTTGGGTTTAAAGAAGTATGTTTTAATGTGAGTTTTAGCATGGAATCGTGACGCAATTCAGTTTTATAGGTTCTTTTGAGTTGAACACGGCGGTGTATGTCACCCATACCAGACCTACAGAAGATGATTGATGACTTAAAAGGTGAATCCACTCGATCCACAGGGCAGAGAGAAGGGTACAGAAGGCCATAACAGTTGGCAAATGTTAGAAAAGGGTGTAGAAGCTGATTTAACATACGGTGTTAAAATGGAGGACGAGAAATAAAATATACTCTTGAATTCGTGCAAAGGGTCAAACTGTGAGAAAGGCGGAGAGAATGGTACAGAAGGCAATAGACAGTTGGCCAAATGTTTAGAAAAGCGAGATAGTAAGCTAATTTTAAAACTGAATGAAAATGGAGGACGAAAAGATAAAATATACTAGAATTTGCAAGGTTCAAACTGTTGCAGAAAGCATGCCACATAGTATTGATGAATTAAAAAGAAAAACGTTCTGCCCTGAACATGATAAACAAATACATGACCTACTAAACAAAATACAAGAATATAAAAGGAAGAAACTAGAAAAGGTACGTCGCAGACGACCTTTTTTGGCACTTTCACGGTATTAAATACAATGTATATATATATATATATATATATAATATATATATATTATTATATAATATATATATTATTCAGTCATACTAAATTTCTATCTTAATCATACATTTTCCAACCAATGTTCTCATTATTTATTATTAATGATGCCAATTCATGCGACTTAATATTAATTTATAACACTTAATAATCTTTTTGATTTTGCTTATTCTTAAGAACGGAATTTGTTTTTTTAATAAATTTATGATTAATTAAATCTCACATTTTCGCTATCCTTCAATTTAATTTTTTGTTTGTTTTTAAAGTAACCAAACATGTCATGTGAAATATAAATGAAATTTAAATGCAGATAACGTAAAATGCTTTTTTTTTTTTAAGTTTAACTACTTATTGGCTGATATTTATATTCTCTCTATTATATTGTCATAATGCAGATGTCACAGCAGAGACAGAATCAATGCGACAGTCTCAATATGAAGATCGAAAAAAAGTAAGTAAATGCTATTTATAATAACATATTTAAAAGGACTGTTGTGGTATGATCAAACAATCAGTAAAATTTAACACAATGTTTTGTTTAGAACATTTGTTCATGCTGTGTTTAAGTATATGATTTATAAATGTATTAAGTTGAAAGAATATATTCACTCTATATAGAAGAACATATATTTGAAAAGGTTCTTGTAATACCTGTATATTTTGTCTGTTTTGCAATTCATGAGTTTGTGTTTATATTTTGTTCACTTGACTTTTAATCCCCATCCTTCTTATTTAAAATAATAAGATTGCATTAAAATGCATGAAACATATATGTTTATACTTACGAGACATTTCCGCCCTCTAAGTCTATATTTATAGTAATAAGATCGTCATGCATGATGTATGCATAAAAAGTATTTTACATCATATTTGGTGAAAACACTTGACACTTACACAAATGTCATTTCACAGACATTTAATATTTTCAATATGTGTAAAATACGGCTAAACAGAGCATGCACAATAAGTTTGCCTTCTAAGTTCCAATTTCTGTGCAAACTGGTAAATTGGTGTATTCAAATAATAAGAAATGACTCAAAATGCATCAGAATATTTCACTTTAATTTTATATTGATATGCCAATTTTTAACTTAGGAATAATTTACGTCACTTCCGATTTGAGGTGGTCACCTAACACTCTTACATATATGTGATACCAGACTTTAAGTGTTTTACTAAAGCATTTATGGAAAATTTATTTAAAACTTTAGGAAGGGGATTTAACTCAATACAGGGTTGGACATATTCTAGAGTTTAAAATGAACAAAATTAAAAAATTTTTTTTTTGGGGCCCTTTTTTTAAACATTTTTATTATTAAAACGAATTTTTGATACCCTTTTGTCAAAACATGTTTTTTATGACTGATCTCGCGTATAAGACGCGATAACGAAATATTGAATCTAAACTACGACGCCAGCGATAAAAAAGTGTTTTTATTACAAACAAATTGAAATTGATTTGGAAAAAAGCAATGTTTTTTGCTATGAAGCTTGACAAGATCTCAAATAAACTATGTTGTCAGCCTTTGTCTACTATGTTTGAAAAGTCTTGATAAACTGAAACAAAGACATAAATTAAAAATATAAATACATATAAAATTTAATGTTTATCGTGAACTTAAAATTCACCGCAATTTAGGGCATGGCATTCAGAAAAAGTGTTAATCAATGCTCTACTTGAAAGCTGAGTTGGCAGAATTAACTTGAGGGGAATTCCTAAATACAGTGTTAACAAATGCTCTGCCGGAATGCATAGCTGGTAGAGCAATCAATGGAGCATTTCCTATAATATAGTGTAAAAATGCTGTACTGGAATGCTCAGCTGGCGTAGCAATCTTAGCTGGCATTCCTGTATAAAGTGAGCTTTTTCTAGCTCACCTGTCACAAAGTGATATGTTGAGCTTTTGTGATTACTTTTTTTCCGTCCGTCGGCACTTCCTGTCCGGGACATAACTTTGAAACCACAAGAGGTATCAACATGAAACTTTTATAGGATAGAGGGGAGATCTCATTCAGTAGGTGTGCAGTGCACAAGAACCCGGTAACACCTGCTTGCATAATTTTTGATTATTGCCCTTTGTTTATTTTTACACTTTGAACTTTGTCCAGGACATAAATCTATAAGAGCATCAACATGAAACTTTGTAGGTAGATCTTATTGTGTAGAAAGTCAGTGATAAAGAACCATAACTCTGTCTTGCCTTATTTTTGGAGTTATTGCCATTTGTTCATTTTGACACATTGAACTTTGTCCGTGACATAACTCTAATTTAAAAACTATAAGAGATAATCATGAAACTTTGTAAGTAGATAGAACTCATTGTGTTGAAGTACAGTGCTAAAAAACCATAACTCTGCCTTGCCTTGTTTTGGAGTTATTGCCCTTTGTTCATTTTTACACTTGAACATTGTCCGGGACATTACTCTAAACCTAATAGAGATATCAACACGAAATTTATAGGTAGATAAATCTCATTAGGTAGATGTGCAGTGCTAAAAAAATTTAACTCTGCCTTGCATTATTTTAAAGTTATTGCCCTTTGTTTGTTTTTACTTTTTGACTTTTGTCCGGGACAACTCTAAAACTATGAAAGATATCAACATGAAACTTTGTAGATAGATAGATTTCATTGGATAGAACTGCAATGCTTAAAAACCTAAATACAGCCTTGTCTAATGTTGGAGTTATTGCCGTTTGTTCATATTTGAATTTTATCTGGGACATAACTCTGAAAATATAAGAAATGTCATCATAAAACTGAATAGGTAGACAGATCTCATTAAATAAAATTGCAGTGCAGTGCAAAAAACATACCTCTGCCTTGCCTTATTTTGGAGTTATTGTCCTTAATTTTTCTATACTTTCCTGTGCCCAACACCTTCTCGGGAGCATCATCCGGTTCAACCGGTTTTTGTCTTAATGTTAATTTAATTTCGTTAAGATAGTGGCTCATCTGAAAGCATGCAGCTTTAAGTTAAGATCTTTTTTATATTTTCTATTGCTCGGTTTACTTACGGTTTCTATGACGACAATAACTATATTTAAGCTATAAATGTGACGTCATCATTTCATAGAATATTATGAATTTATTCAACTTATCTCTTGTGAAACACTTATGATTAAAATGATTTAAAATGGCAACAAATAGCTGTGAACACATTTTTAAAGGTTTTCGCACTAAACATATATATATTTTCGATGGTACACTTGAAATTTAGTAAATAAAAGGTTCCTAAAAACTGTGACTTTTATAATTGGCTATTTGTGGATGCGTCACAGAAAAGTTCAAGCAAAAATTGTTTTAAGCGCTTTGACTCATACCCATGTCGCTTTTGCGATCCTGTATTTTGACGTGACGTCATTTGTGTTATACTATTAGTTATTAAGATTTTTGACAGGTATTATGGTCCTATATAAACGTTTTTTGTGATAATAACCCGAGCCGCTATAAACGTGCAGTATTATAAAAACTTAATATAGCATAAAGATTCGGAGAATGTTAGCGTAAAACTATAAACGCGTCATTAAAAAGCGATATTTTCTATCGTTAATAGTTCGTATTTTGTATATGTGATTAATAAAACATTATTTTCAGATAGCTTCATGAACTTGTTGAATGCTAACCAGAGATTCGCATAATATAATTGTATTCAACTCCTTTTATAAATTCAGTATTGAACCTACACTCATTCAATATCCTCTATAAAAATATTTGACAACAGTCTTGATAAACTGTAATTCTACATTTAATTTATATTTTATTTATCAAGAAATAGTGGAAAGTGGAATGCGACACCCAGTATCTTTTGATTTATTTAAAAGTATAATTATATTTTACAGCGATTCATAATTTTATTTGACAATTATGATGGCCGATTTGTGCTATATCGTATGAGCATGTTTTCAAAGCGAAAGTCTGAAAACACGAATAATATTTTTTTCGAGTGGCCGGGCGAAAGATCGCCAGGCGAAAACACGCCAAAAGCGCAATTTTCTCCCCGCCACATGTATCATGTCTTTACCAACGTTTTGTTATGGAAGGCCGTGACTGTCTTATGTGATCATCTTGTGAAATGATGATACTTTTTGTCGTTTAGGCATGTTAACACGTGTAATTTACATCATATCTTGTCAAAATACCATGCTGACTTGTTCAAACATCATGTAAACTTGTCAAATAATCATGATGACATGTGCAGACAACATGTTAACTTGTCGAAGTATATGATGACTGATGAAGAGCACTCTCTTTTCTTTTAGACAACATTTATGTCAGGTTTGGTAATACCCTATTTAAACAGATCATAGGAATTCCTATGGGTACTAATTGTGCACCCCTGGTTGCCGGTTTGTTTTTGTTCTGCAATGAAAGAGACTTAATGTTGAGTCTCTCTGAAGATAAACAACAATAGTCGTATTTAATAATACTTCCAGATACCTTGATGATATTTTTAATTAAGATAATTCTTATTTTGATCAAATGGTGTCTGACATTTATCCGCATGAACTACAACCTAATTAAACGAACTCTTGAAATTTTAGTACATCATTTTTGGATCTTCATATTACTATACAACAACAATTATATTCACACGAAAATCTATAATAAAAGAGATAATTTTGACTTTTGTATAGTTAATTATCCACATTTAGATGGAGACTA
>NW_026866208.1:0-163403 GCF_026571515.1 Ruditapes philippinarum | reverse complement strand
ATTTTGGGGAATTTGCAGTTTATGTTTTTAAAATTTGCAAGTTTTTCTGTTCCACTTTTTAAAAATTTTTCAAAAATTTTAAATTTTTTAAAAAAAAATCATTTCTAAATTTTTTTTATTTTTTGACCCCGGCCGAAAAGGAAAATCACTTAATAAACATAAGTTTAAAAAGTCCCTTTTGTTGGGGAAAGCACTTTGACTAGGAAAAGGCACTGGGGCGGGGAAATTTCGAAAGGGGGGCCCGTTTGCAAATGATTGAAAAAAAGGGAACTTGCGGGCCACAGGTAAAAGTCTTTAAAGTGTAGGGGTAGTTTAAAGGAAATTTTCAGTTTAATTTTTCCCTGAAAAAAAAATTTAAGGAGAACATGTACATGTGTGTATTTTATTAATTTCTTTTTGCTATTTAAAAAATTAATTTTAAATTTTAAAAAGTCTTCTATAAATTTTTTAAAGTTTTTTTTGTTAAAATATAAGGGTTTTTGAACATCTCTCATAAATTTTTTTTTTTAAAATAAAACCATGTTTCAGGTTGATGTTGCGGAAGCATTTAAGACACGCAAGAACAATCAATAAACAAATTAAAATAGCACGTGCACTTGAAGCAGACGAACTTTATAACTACGCCAAAGAACTTCGGGTACCCATTCATCTTTTACAGAAAACTGCTGAGCTAGGGCGTCTTCCGGTGGTCAATTTCGCTGCAGGGGGAATAGGTTAGTATCGTTAAATGTATAGTATTGTATAGTAATAATTTTAAGATTACAATTTAGTATAATAATAAATCAGTAGGTATTTAATAAAAAGTATGGAATCCCGCGTGGGTTCGAGAATCAGATCTTGACAATACGGTGACCTTTTTTCGTGGTAACATAAAATTCTATGATTCCAAATTATAATTTTTAATGAACCATTAATTTTGACACTTTTTAAATGCATGTTCTTGAGAAGCATTCACTTTTTTCCGTACAATGTCAAAATTGGTACTTAATTTAACAGGAGGGCATTACATGTATTTATAATAATTTCTTTATTAGTTTTCATCAATACCTTGTGTTTCTTTAGTCGCGGTATTAAGGTTAAACGCAACGTTTTAAAAAATATAAATGTAAATAATTATTTTCCAAGCCACTCCAGCGACGATGTTTCGTCTAATGATGCATGCAGCTTGGAGTTGAGGGTTTTTTGGGGTTTCGGGTGTATTAAAAATTTTCGAACCCCAAGAAAGAGCGGTGGGAAAATGGCTCAAGCTGAAAACACATTATAAAAAAAGCAAAAAAGATTTGGGGAAAGTAGCAATCTTGGAAAGGGGCCATGACCGGTGTCCCTAAAAAGGGAAAAGCCATGTAAAATTGAGGGGAAACTCTTAGGGTTTTTGGTCAGTGAAAAGGGGAAAAAAAAAAGTATTTGGAATTCAACGCTCCCGGTGATCCAGAAAAACTCATAAAAAAAATGTAATTTTTTGGTTTTTCATTAATGATTTTATAACATAAGGATCCGGGATAATGAGAAAAGATTGGGAAACCCGATATTTTTTTAGTCATCTGTAAAAAATATTTTTCAAAATTTCTACATTACTGCCTTGGGAAGAAAAGTGTGAGAGAGGGAAATAAATATCTTTGTAACATATACCTTTATTGTGTCATATAAAGTCAACACTAAGTTTGATATTTATCATCCTCCTCCAAAATATGCCTTAAATATTTTGGATTTTTTTATGGTCGGAGGTTGCATGGAATGCAGTTTTTCTTCATTTAAAGAATGATTATTTCAACATGATATTTATTGTGATCTTTTTTTGAAATGAGTTCCCATATGCCTATCAATAACACAAAATCTTTCAGTGTTTATTGTTGCAGTTAGTACATCGTACCTCCACACTTTAAAGCCACATGCCTCCAGATAAGCCAAAATAATTCAATAAAATCAAACTTTAAAAACTATTACTTAGACTTTAGGAATGTAAAAATATTAAAGATTCAATTGACATGTTGTGTTTAATGACTGATTTTCTCAATAATATGACTATATTTCTAGTGCGTTACTAACTCAATAAGGTTTTTTGTGTGGAAAATTTTACCTCATTTAAGTAATTTACGAGAGTTGTAAGTGCAATTAAAAAGTTGTAAATTGCTTCCTTTCTGTCACTACACATTATTATATGTTTACACATATTTTAAAATTTTTCATGAAAGTTGGCATAAATCTGGAGGCGTGCTGCTTTAAATTTTAATTGTACAGGCAACCGTGTGTACTATGAGCCAGATTGATACTGCCTCCCAGAAATATATACCGCTGTACAAACGTCAACCATTCAATTTATATTGAAAACATAAATTTCCACTTCTTTCAAAAGTTGAAATTTTTCGCGACAAATAACTGTTCACTACATAAGTCACCTTAAAAATAAAAGTTTACAAATTGAAAGTAACATGTCAACTGTAGGAATAAGTTATGATTCGCCATATAATGATTCATCACAATGAAATAATATTTCGCCATTGTGGTATTTAAGCAGCAATTGTTATTTTCTTTTAAATCTTAATAATAAGAGCTATCAGACGTAGATCTAGCACCCTCAGATATCCTAAGTGCTTGATAGTAGAACAAAACCGTAGACAATGTGGGAATTAATCGAGAACAATTTCATCCAAAACACACCAGTTGTTGTGAATTTTAGCTATTGATTGAAGTTTCAACTGTATACCTGTAGTAGTATTGAAGATTTATCACCCCTGCAAAACTTTACCCAATCATTTTCTTAGGTTCCTTAAAAAGAACCATATAATTCAGTCCAAATCCATCTCAGAGATATGGACCCTGGAAAGTGACCACCAATTATGATCTCAAAGACAGGATTCAAACTTGCGAGTGCAAGACATGCAAAACATAAGTTCAGCAATAAAAAACAAAACAATTGAAAGAATGTCTACTTTTCTTTTACGTCAAAATTCAACATTTTACGCACGTAAGTACAGTTTATAAGTTATAACATTCAATTATGTTGTGAAAGTGAATAAATAAAAAACAAATGATTTAAATTCCATGAATAATACATAGGTTCAGTTATAATTCTGAAATCAGAACCCAGTCTAAAATAACTAGCACATGATTGGCTGCTTGCGATTTTGAATTCGAAAACAACCAATGACAAGGGTGTATTGTCAGACTGTTACCTAAATTCAGATATAAAACTTGAATATTAACAAAATTTCAACAAGATTCAGTATTAGAACATATCTCACTATACAGACACTTTTACAATCAAAGTATAAAACATTTTATTCTACATCTTTCAAAAATAGTTATCATTTAATATATCATTGTTAAAAACACATGCATTTTCATTAGTAAACTCTGGACTTTCGATTTTCTAGTGTAGTTAATCATTTTGTCAGGTTCATTTTGAATGTATAATTTACTTACTACTTATCACAAATCTCTTAATAACTATGTATTGACATTTAAATCCAGACATTTTAGAACATATATTTTAATATAAAAACCTCATCCAAATTAAACCCATCCAGATAATCTGGCAAAATAGATAAGTGTGTATCTGTACAACATGATAAAATCTTTTCAAACAAGAATTTATAACAGAGCATTACCAACTTCCCCAACCTAAGGGAATTTTACATGAAACAAAAAATTGCGCTATTTTAAAAGATTGAGGTATGGATCTGAACTTTCAGTGCAAAATTTTGATCAATGCTAGACCTGCACATGCCAGTAACTATAAATTCATTAAAGAAATATAATGAAATAACTCCTGTGTATGTGTCAACAGAAATATATCTGTATACTTGTTATCACTATTTCAATGCAACAAATACAAAATCAATACAGGATATGGTCTGTTAAGGGTATATTTCGTGCCCAGTCATCAATTTAGGTTGTAGGCAATACACCAATGACATTTTATTTGCATGGGCCAGACTTGGCATCATACCCTGTAACAGACTATTTTAGGCTTTGTCCTCCAAGTGTAACCTTGACCTTTAAGGTAGGGGTCTAAGTGTTGCGCATGACATGTCCGCTTGTTATTGTAATCATTTGTGCCAAGTTACTTTAAAATCCCTTGATTGATAAAAAAGTTCTATACTGCACACAAAATATACCCACAAACAGAGCAAGTTAAGTTTTGGCACTCAAGTGTGACCTTGACATTGAAGGTTGGAGTCTGGCTGTTGCATATGACACATGATCCCATTATTGTGAACATTTATGCCAAGTACTCTCAGAATCCCTTAAACAATACAAACATTATGGACTGCACACAAAATATACCTGTTAAGCTTTGACCTCTAAGTGTAGACTTGATCTTTGAGAATGGGTCCTGGTGTTGTGCATGACATATTGTCTCATTATTGTCGACATTTATGCCAAGTATTTTCAAAATCCCTTGATGGATGACAAAGTGCACTGGAAACAAAATATACCCTGTAGCAGACTATGTTAATCTTTGACCTCCAACTGTGACCTTGAAGATAGGCGACTGGTTTTTGTGCATGACACATTGTCTCATTATTAATGTTCTGTCAAAATCCCTTCATGGATAAGAAAGTTATGGTACACCCACAATAGACAAAAAATGTTGACCTTTAATCACCAAGTGTGACCTTGACCTTGAAGGTAGGATTCCAATTGTTGTGCATAACACATTGTCTTATTATAACAAACATTTGTGCCAAGTAATTTCAAATTCCTTTGATAAATGACATAGTTATGGACCGAACACGAAAATGTAAAATGTGACGGACAGACAGATGTCTGGAGCCCGTTTCTGATCATCAACTCAGTTTGAAGTAAAGCTCCTTCACTCACTAGGCTATGAAGTCATTATGGACACCAGCATTTGGGGTTTAATCCAAGGCAACAACAATTGTCATAGTCCACTAATATGCAGGATTCTAGAAGGAATAAAATAACTTTACATAAATTATCCAGTGATATAAGTCGTTACTTATACAATATGACTTTATGCTCCCCAACCCATAACTGTTGTACATTACATCTCAGTATCAAACATATATTGTCTGAAAATACCATAATGGTCCATTTTGAAAAATTTTACATAATCTGTCTATATAGCTTTAAAATACATGTATATATGAAAGTGGAAAAAATGAAAATAGCAAAGTTAAAACAAGAACATGTACAATAATTTATTTATGATTTTAACAATAATATCAACAATACTGTAACAACAAATTTATTGTATTATTATTATTTCATTCAGCAGATCAACTAACCAATCAACACTTTTCAGTTTAAAAATAAAAATAAATATACTGAGCTATAAGAGTAGTCTCCCTTAGTTAACATTTCCGTAAATTGTAGATGAAATATTCATGTCTTTACAAATGAAAGGAGTATGTGTAGCACTTTAACAAAACTTTGAATTAAAGGAACTCCACTGAGGTCCAAAAGTCTAAGAATATAAAATTTTAAATTCTGACAGAGATGAAGTCGGGAATATGAAACGGAAAAATATGAAAAGAAATATACTAACAATCATATCTGAAATCATATTTTTAAAAAGGGTTATAACACTGTTCATTTTTGGGGACAATTTCACAATTAAAATGACTATTCAGGTAAAAAAGAGCAAGTGAATGATCTGAATGTTATTGACAAGTTATTGGTCAAGATAGACAGCAAATACATGTACATCTATAATAATAAAAAAAAGAAAGAAAAAAAAAGATCTCGCCATGTCAAAAACCCTCTGTGGAGTCCCTTTAAGGTATGTTTACATAGAGAATGTGTTATTCAGGTTAAAAAATCTTTTATTAACATTGTAATTGTTGTAATGATGCATGTCACACATTCTTATACTTCCATCATTTTACAATAAGTTACCCTAACAAACACAGTTACAAAATCACTCCTGACAATGTGTAAACAAAATGTTAAAACAACAAAAAAAGGGGGGAAAAAAGAAGGAAACAGTTTGAAAACCTAGACATCACTAGACATTCATGCAATGTTTATATATTACAATATCATTAAAGGGATATCACTCTTTAGTTCATACTCACAGATAGTGGCTTACATTTAAGTCCATTTATGATCCAAATTATTTATTAATCAGCTAAATTTTGTGTTGTTTACATGTGACTTATTGCTCAAGTGTATAAAGCTATATCTTATGAAATATTTTTATAAAAAAATTTACAGTAAAATTATATTGTTTCCATAACATTCATAAAAAGTTGTACTAAAGAATTTCTCTGTTATTTACATGTCTTGAAATATGTATGTAATTAAAATAAAATGATCCAGAACATAATATTTGGCTTCTGTTTTAAATAGAGGTTTTACCATTTATCAATGATTTTGTGCATGCGTCATTTGCTTTTAGAAAAAATACTAAAATACTTTTTTCACACAATAATTTGGAAGTACTAGTATTGTTTTCTATAATCAAGTAACATAATTTATATATATTATTAGTTATAAAGATCGTTGACGGGTTATATGGCGCTATATAAATGACTATTTGTAAATATAATCCGAGCCCTTATTGCAAACAGCCATTTATATACGGCCGTATAACCTGTCAACAATCTTTATAACGAATTTATAATACAGTAAGCATCATTTTTAGGGAAAAAAAGTAAGATTTATTCATGAATCGACAGCAGCCTTGTATATAAAACTATATAAACGTCACGATTATCCAATGAAAAATGAGGTTACAAACATGCAGTATTATAAATATATTTATAATGGGTCACTAGGAGATGGAAACAAATGTCTAAGCTCAGTGCATTGTAGTATGTGAGTAGAAGATTTTTGTTTGTAAACAAATAGTTTTTAACGTCAGGCCATATTTTTGAAGAAATCCAATATGCAACAGAGCATGTCAAATAAGCTCTAGACATTGTAACTTTAGATATGAAGACTGCTTCATAACCTCAGATCACCTTTCAAAATTCCATTTTATTAAGTTCCGACCATTGTTTTCTCGTTTAGGGCACATGCATTTTTTTACTTGGGGACCATATGCCGCTTTTCATGGAATGGCACTATCGCGTCACATTGAAGGTTCCATGATAACCGCCATATGAACACATCTGTGGATGTTTCAAAATTCTAAATTTTACTAGTTCATGTTAAATGTTGAATTCTGCTTAAGCTGGTGCTAGGGGCCTGGACGGTAGTTAGCACTTGACAGTACCGTCCATGAACAGGCTCAATCAAACCGAGCCTGCAACATTTTCAATTTTGCCGTGTTGGGCTTTCTTTAGGGATTCTTATTTTCTCTATTTTAGATGTGTTTTCCAATACTAGTCCATGGACACTTAACAATTTATATAACTTTTTTTAGAGGACCACAAGGTGATGCAACAACAACAAGTGATCAGGGCACTGTAGTTCAGAAGAAAAAAAATCAGAATATTTACTATTTAAGTCTATGTGATTCCCATGGTGGGTCTTTTTTTACCAAAGAGACATGATAAATACTAATATAACTTTTGCAGTGAATAATTTGACAATAAGACATGTCAAACATTTAAGCTGCAGTTTCACACACAAAGTTTTAAATGTTTTTTTCCCTATATCAATCTATATAAACAACATGAACATCGGGGTGGGGCCTATTTGACCCCAGGGGACATGGAATTTTTTTGTAAGTGACCACAAGCTGATGCTACATGCCAAATGTCTATAATTTAACTTCCTGATGAATCTTTTTCAATTTTATTTTTTTAAATCTACTAGTATTAACAATTACTTATTCTACTTAAAAATCCAATATTTCAAACATTTTCAAAAACCCGTCTTATTTATGGTAATTAATCTTATGTCAGGAAAAAGCCTTTATAAGTCCATTATGCTTTTGGATCTGATCCTATTTCAGCATTGTATCATGTTATTTCATTATTGTTTGAGCAAAATGTTTTAAATAAAATATGTTTTAACTAAATATCTAAGTCCTGGGCTTTGTATTTACTGAAATAGTATTTACTTTTTTAGTCTATTTTTTAGCTCCAACGACTGACTTGTGCGCCGGATATTTCTGTTAAAGAGGGCCACCTAAGATTCAATCTTGTGGACTTTGGACAAAATCTACCACATTGTTTGTGATTCTTTGTTTAAAGAAAGCGTGGATAGAAAGAGACACCCCATGGCTTATACGACATATCATGCTATCACAAAAAGTCATCTCTGAGCTAAAAACACTGTTTAACAGAGCTAGAGCTTATATTTCACATACTTAAATATTCTTGTTAGACAATGTAGATATGCCTGAAAATAAAAACATCAGCTGAATTTATATTTACAACATTGCCAAACAATTCATTATTTTATTAGTATCTAATTTATAACCAAATAAAAAAGATAAAAATAGAATATAATTATGTTTTAAACAATAAATATTCTATAAACACAAAATAAACTACGGTAAACTAGTTAATGGTGTTAAATCAATACAGGGCTCTATTGTAATGATTGTCCAGCTGTCAAAAGAACAACTGTCAAAAAACAACTGTCAAGTACAGGCAAGTTAATCCCAATTTTTAAGAAAAAGTAATTTTTCCCAAAAGCACAACCTTATTCATAAGGTAAAGTCAAAGTCTGCATCATATAAAAAATTTAAAAATAAAATCAAACTCATCCTGTTTAAATTATATTTGAAATAAAAAAGTCACTTAATTTAACATTTTACAATATTATAATCAGCCATCTAGAACTTAGTGAATAAAGTAAATAATGAATGAAACTTTGCTATGATTCAAAACCTTTTTCATTATACTGCTTATCTCTGGGCAATCACTTTCATTATTGTATGTTAGTTATTACTCCCAGAAAATTCTGCATATGTAACCATAGCAACCAAATGAATATTTGTTATAATTAATCATTATATAAAGAGCATTTCCTTGTTTTCTCTAGAAGCTTCAATGATTTAATGACTACTCTCCTATTTAATTACAATAAAAAATCCTCTTATAACATACTTCCACATTGGATAGTTAAAATCACAATTAATTCAACAAGGAGTTGATACTGTAATATTTTACCTATATACAAAGGATTGTACTACGTCTAATTGTTAATGAAACCTAATGTTTTTGTGGTATATTTATATTAATCTGTGTTCCACCAAATTTAATCCGCATCAACTTTGGGCAAACAAGATCTTCATGTTTGTCTCCGTCTTTATAGAGAGACCTTGAAGATCGTCCCAGTGATTGTCTTTTTGTAGAAGCTGCCGGAATGAATGGGCGAAACTTGGTACAAATCAACGGACTCTCTTCTTCATCAGAATCACTTTGATCAACACTAGACTCAGGTTTGTGGCCGTAACTGAGTTATGAGGACTCTCTAGCTTAAAATGTACACCTTCTGATTTTGAGTTTTCAAGTTCTTTCACTAACACCGGATCTTTTGGCATTTTAATCGTGATCTTAGGGACTTTTTTCGGTGGTGATATACACGCCCACAAATGTCTGTACTCTGCCATATCCTCGTTCAAGGCATTTATTTTCTTACGTAATGGCTCTCCGAACTTGGGGGAACTGACATCCCCAAAACTTAATCTACGTTTTCTATTTTTTAAATAACTTAACCTAGGAGAGTTTCTACTGCGTCTTCTAGCAGATGTACTTTGTTTCCTTAGAGATATCAATTGTTTAGTTGATTTCATACTATCTCCTAACCCCTCTACATCTATTTCTTCACTCTCATTTCCATCACCTATATAATTATCACCAGTAGAGTTACAGTGTTCACTAAAATGACTAAACTTTTCAAAAACATTGCTGCCTAAACGTGAACCAGCCCCTGAATTCTTAGATAGTGAGTTTGATGATTGTATGTCTTGTGACCTTGCATTATCAATGAATTTGTTAGAATGTTCATCACAGTCATGATTATCAATTATTTCCCCTTGACTATATCCATTCATATCAGTTGTGCATGTACCATTTACTGAAACAGATTCAGTCTTACTGTTCCACCTTCTATTTCTGTTCCTTGGACTTTGTCTAAGTGGTTTCTTATTGATTGTTGATAGTAATGAGTATGACTTTGTTCCACATATATTTTGCATTGTTTTGCCTGATTTTGCATCAGTTTTTATTTGTTCCTTGTCAGAACTAGTCTTAAATGATGTCAGTTTTGGACTGACCCTGCTATTTTGAAATGAGGTATCAAAGGTTGATTCTGAGTCATATGGTATCAAATGAGGCATGCCACAAGGTGTTGCAATTGGACTATTGAATTCAACTTTTGATTTGTTCTTTCGAGCAATTTCAGATAAACTTTCATCGTCTGAATCAATACTACTTTCCATTACATCAATCTGAAGTTGAGTGAAAATATTCCTACTCTCTGGTTCTGATCGTACATTAAAGATGATCTCTGGGTCCCCAGTATCAATAACACTAGTTTCACCTTTGAGATTCGAATTAGACTGGTCATTATGATCATCTTCATTAGACAGTGTCCCTTCTTTAATCTTAAATCTTGGACTGTGTCTAGTTCCTGATGATGGTAACCCTGATTGTCTGTAGTCATCTACAGATTTTGGTATACAGTCTAAATCTAATTTCAATGCTCTTCTATGACTGAGCTTTTTTGTTCTTTTCCCATGTCTAGAATGTCTATGAACCACTGGTCGACTTCTATGTAATGCTTTACCTCCATGCATACTAATTTTCTGACCACCTGGTGGTTTGTTTCTTGTTATGTCAGCTAGTGGCCCTGACTTACCATTGAAAACAATGTTTTCTTGCATGGCATGTTCATTTGATAAATTGTTCAAATGTCCCTTCAACAACTTTGGATCACCATCTCCCTCTGACAAACTCTTTAGATACGACTGGGATGACAAATGTTTCCGTGGTGATAAACGTAACTCACTCACTTTCACAGATTGATTTTTCCTTATTGGTGACGGTAATTTCTCACCAAGGTTTACCTTTGGTTCTGGCAGGCTGATACCTTGAGCTAACAGAATTTCAGCATCATAACGAGTAATTCCTCTACGCTTTAACTCAGCTTTTGATAACAGATGTGCCTGCTTCTTCAGATTCCCATCTCGAATGTCCCAATTTTCTAAATGCAGAAGAGAAAAAACAACAACGTTGAGCATTGTATATATTTACTATCAATTAAGTCAAAACTATTTTCAAACAGAAGGGCCTGGATGTAACTTGTACTCCTTACTTGGATAGAGTCTTTGAAATGTATTTAGGTAAGCATATATGTAACTCTATGAAGGAAAGCATAATTATTTTTTTTCCAGTATCCCTGCCCTTTACTTGAGCCTCAAATTCGTTAAATGGGAAAATCTAACAAAAATGGGATTATGTTTAGTGTTCAACACCAATATATAAAATGTTTTACATCAATATATCTTTCCTGAATATTATTTATTCTTATCTTAATATTACTTAAAATGTATGTAAAATAACTGAAACTAATAACATGCAACTTGTTTGTCTTTACAAAATTTATTCTTGATATTTACTCTTATATATAATTGCCAATATTTTTGCGAAAGAAAAAATAATACAACTTTTTATGAACATATTTCTAGCTGTGATTTTGTAATAATTCTTTGTATCTGTGACAAATAACCCTAAGTGTAGCATTGGGAATTTGACTAATAGTTGAAATAGAAAGAAAAATACCTAACATGTCTTGGAACTTACCATTACTGCCAACTACTCCATTAACATGAACAAAGTCAGATCTGTGCTTTGCTGCTTGGGTCTTCATTCTGTGAAGTCGATCATCCGTGTCCCTCAACCTGTACCCCTTGTCCATCTTCGGGCTCGTAGGATCTGCTTTGGTGAATGCTCCCATATGCCTCCTATAAGATATATAAAATTAATTGCATTGTTGAGCATAATTGTTTGTTAAGTAATAATCTAATTAGAACTTAGCAACTTTTGGTTTGTTTGTTTGTTTGATTGAGTTTTACGTCACACCGACACAGTACAGGTCATATGGCGACGTTCCAGCTTTACTGGTGGAGGAAGACGTCAGGTGCCCTTCCGTGCATTATTTCACGCAGGAACGGGCACCTGAGTAGAACCACCGACTTTTCGCAAGCTAGCTGGATAGTTTCCTTACATGAAAGAATCAAAAGTCCCTGTCAGGATTCGAACCAACAGCAGTGAGGGTCAAGTGGTAGGACTTAGCAAGTGTTCCCAAACTTTTAATGAGTATAAAACTGAACAAAGCAGAGAAATAGTCAAATACAAGATTTGTCTGTATAATTCAGTCAAAGAATACAAATCATTTTAGTTCAGTTGGATTTTATGTCACTCTTTGTAGGTTATACAATTACTATCCAGCTCTATTGATGGAGGAAAACTTAGGTGGGACTGGATAATAACAGAAAGCGAACTGTTTAAAAAAAAACCTGTTCAGCTTAAAAGTTACTGGGTCATTTTTTTTAGCCACTGGCATATTTTAGTGAGTGAATAATAAAGGAAGCTTAAGTCTATAAAAGTCTTTTATAGAAGACTTGGTCTAAAATCCCATAACTTAGCCCTAATTAATTAACTGAAAAGCAGCATTTGAAGAAAATAAATGTCTTTGATTTCCTTTTTCCTTGGAAGTTTATTGTTACAATTTTCAGCAGTTTAAAAATTGTGTAGCAAACAAGAAAGTGTAACAGATGGACTGACAGACAGAGGCCATTCCTATAATCCCCTCCCTGCTACACAGAAGGGGATTTAAAATACTTAATCTCTGGGCATTGTTCTTTTAAAAAAGAAAAGTCAATTGTTCTTTTAAAAAAGAAAAGTCAATTGTTCTTTTAAAAAAGAAGAGTTTTCAACTTTTGAGACATGTTTACGATACAGTGATTGGCCCACAAGGCCGGGCCATTTTTTACCCCATAGTCATGACTTATGTAACATTTGTAGAGGTCTACAAGGCAATGCAACAAGCCAAATATCTAAGCTTCGGCATTGTAGGTTCACAAAATAGACTGAAATTTATTTTTCCAATTACAGTCTTTATTTAAGTTTTACCCATGAAATATGGTGCTATATCAGTCAAATATATTTCATATTTTTTAAAAATAAAATAATGAAATATAAATATGAAAGTGGGGGCGGAGTCAAAAACTCAATATTTTTTTAAGGGACTTTCTTTCGCCGTTTTGTTTGAACAAATCTGATAAATACAAAACAACTTTTTCTTGAATTTTGTTTTGAAAAAACTATCTAGCATGAAGAAAATGGTCTAAACTAAGAAAATGCGCCAAACAGTCCGTGCTTACGCATAAATTAGTGCGCGCTGTACAATTGCAGTTGGTAGCAAGCAAGGGGATTCGATACCATTTTCTTTGATAATGAAATTAAATAAAAAGGTTATTTTTTCGTGAAATATGGTATATATTTTCACTCAACATGATAAAATGCCACATATTTTCACTCGCCATACCGGCTCGTGAAAATATGTGGCATTTTATCATGTTTCTTGAAAATATATTCCATATTTCACGCAAACGAAAAAATATCCTCTTAATATAAACTAAGTTACCCGGGTGCAGAGCCAATTTTGACCCTAGGGACATGATTTATATAAATTTTGTAGAAGACCACAAGGTGATCCTACATGCCAAATATCTAATTTATAGGCATTGATTTGTAGTTTCTGATGAGAAGTCTTTTAAGTTAATTTTACTATACAAGTCTATATGAATTTAGTGACCAGGGTGCAGCCATTTTTTGACACTAGGGTCCCATTTGCCAATGCTACAAGCCAAATATCTAAAGCTTTACTGTCATAAAAGAGGACTTAAATGTATTTTCCTATATAAGTCTATGGAAACTAAATGACTATTGACCCTTAGAGCAGGGCTTATTTGACCTTGGGGAGCACTTTTATGTAAATTGTAGAGGACCACAAGGTGATGCTACATACCAAATACTTAGCTCTTGGAATTGGAATTGTAATTTTTCAAAAGATTTTTAAATATATCATTTTTAAAGTCTATTTTAAAGGCAACCAAAGGAACATTTCTGTAAAGTTTTGTTTAAATCCTTAAAGTGGTTTTGGAGGAGATGTTGTTCATAGAAATTTGTTGACAGCGACGGACACGCTGCCATCACAAAAGCTCATCTCAGTGTACAAGCTGCTCAGGTGAGCTGAAAAAACGTAGCGAAAAAGGAGCTATTAGGCTACACTTCTATGCCCCTATTGCAAGAAAATTTACCTTTCACAAGTTTCACATTCACATAGAGAGTTGCTGTCACCAAAGAAATCTTCACCATAGAAACATGTGATCTCTTCCCCTTCCTTGATGTCACGTAGCGTCTTCACACACGCTGTGTCCCGCCCAGTTGATACAAACTGTAAATATTCTCCTTTACATTACACTCAATGAAATAGATAAAACATGGAATTTTTAATTTGAATTCAAACAATGTATAAACATGGTAGACTTATTATTCATAGGGATGTAAACTGTATTATAAATTATTGTTTCCACCATTATTTCAGGCATGTACCAGCATTTAAGTAGAACCACTAACTTGACAATGGTCTTCTAGATAGATTCCTCACATAAAAGAATTAAATGGTAGGATTAAATCAACAGCTTTTATGGGAAAAGTGACTTGAAGTCAGAAACCATAAATACTTTACATCAGAGGCTATCAGTTAGGGCGTTAAGTCAAATTAACATAAATAATGTCACATAGCAACCATCTAGACTTGTCAATTGAAGATCAATAGCATTTAATACATTATCAAACACAAGTTGGAATCTTGATTCATGGCATGATGTGGTAGATTGCTTTTATGAACAAATTTTGTCCCTTTTTATATGGATTGCCATAGGGAGTGGGAAATGTTTCTGATTCTGTTTTTCTCATGAAAATAAATTTTGATTGACATGTATAGAAAGATATTCTCCAATATTTTTGAACCACAAACCTTGCAATTTGCCCGACAGTCATGGTTAATAAATGATGCAGGTCCTAGCCATAGCTGTGCACAATTTTTACGACAAGAGAACATTACACTGAAGTCATTCTCGCCACTTGAAAGTAGTTCCCTCTCCTCTTGCTCTGTCAGCTCAGCAATACAACCAATCAACATCTCAATCTTGTCATGTTTCTTCCTGTATAAACAATTACTAATACATTATCAATAAGAAATACTTTTGAAGTTTTAAAGACATAGACAATCATCATATGAGGATTATTCATTTATTTAGTTTCTTTAGTCCTTAATTTAGTAGCCATCTCTTGAAATTTTGTAACACAGAAAAAACATTGAGGCAATGATTTTGGATGGAGAATCATCAGATACTAATTAAGTCACCAGTGTCTTACAAAGGGAAATTCTTTCACTGTCAGAAGTAGGACTCATATTTAAATGTAATTCATACATACAAGAACTGCTACTTTACTGGAAATACATGAAAAAATGATGTAAAGCTTAAAATTTATAATATCTCTGCATGGTTGAGAATACCACATTGGCTATTACAACCTATAATGGCTTAAAAAAAAGATTATCAATAAAGGCAAGTTTCTAAAATGAGCTGCTAGTTTCCTCAAATTTATATGATTTTACCAGTCTTTTGTAGCACAAATCTTTCCCCCAAGATGCCCCTCCATTGCATAACGATCACATGTCATAATCTTGAAGCCTGAATTCTTATCAAACATCTTGAAGTAACGGTATATCTGTAAGCAAAAAGAATATTGTTCTGAAACTGAATCTGTCATAATGAGCATCCATTAAATTTAATCTACCAGTACTGAGCAATGACTGTAAAGTAACTTGCTCAAGGATAATGAGTAGACTTATTTATATTAGAATATAAGCTTGTTACCCTGCAAATCTTTTACTAAAAGTTATCTCCCATCATTTAACATTCAAGAAGATCATAAAAAAAAACTTTCAAAATGTTTACATTTCAAATTGTCAATTTGCAAAATAATTCTTATACAAACATTTGAGTCACAGTTACTTACATGTTCTTTGAAAATATCTTGTTCATGATCATCTTTATCTGTAAGAAATGTACGTACAATATCCACTGACAGTAATTCTCTATAGCCTTTATCATACTGTTGGTGTTTTATAAAACGTTCCATTATAGTCTTACACTCTTCCATGTGCTTTTTCTTTGGGGGTTGATACCTACAGTAAACAAGTGTTAATAATTTCATATATAAAATTGTCATATTAACAAGATTTATGAATAAATTTTTGGATTGACAGGGAAATCAAATGAGCTCAGATTCCTGCATCAATATGTAATTACATTGTGTCCCTGCACAGTCAAGTCAATGTGATGATTTTATTTTGGCACAAAAACAAGGGAATATCACCGAATATGTCAACTTTCAGTGCAGGGGTTTTATCATTTGTAGGGCTGCAACGATACACCAAATGTTCGATTCGATTCGATTTCGATTTTAGACACTCCGATTCGATTTTTTTCGATTCGATACATTTCTGATTACTAATTTATCTTTGGTATATAATTCTGCTTGTCTGCTCCAAAAGTGAGTGGCCTTCAACCTAGTGCTTTGCTTTTCTGTTGTGATATAACTATTATATAAACTTATTTGACTTAATAATTGTGTTTATGAGAATAAAAAGCTCTTGTCTATTTGGAAAATAATTTTAATCAGGCAAATAATCATTTATCTCAGTAACATGACTATCACAGATACCTTCTGCTGACTAGGAATTTAACAAAGTATTTAAATTGTAAAGTAAATAATAGACTCACAAGGTTGTCAGAACTGATATTCAGATATTCTGTTTATAATTCCTATAATATGTAAATGAATATTCAGATATTCTAATTATAATTCCCATAAAATGTAAAATGAATAATCAGTCCTAATGTCAGTGTTGTCACACAATACTTCTTAGTCTAGTAAACAATACAGAAAAATGAAATTCGTGAAATTATCACTTTTTTCACACTTGACTAAAGAAATAATAATCAATCCCAATGTCAAATATGCCTACTTACTGTATTACTAATCAAACTTATTTCGGGAAGGCCAGGACACGGATAAAGCTTACCAAACAAGTCCACATCGTGTTTTCGTTTCATATGTTGCATAAAATTAGACGTACTGCCGGACTTTGGATATGACGGACGTGTCAGACACGTCCGTAAAGCATATTTTACAAGTAGCTTTATCCGTGTCCTGGCCTTCCCGAAACCCAAAGTGTTCCCAAACCTTTCATTTTGATTTTTTAGGAGAATTTTTTAATTTTATTTTATCAACATTGATGTTGGTAGCCATTTTGACTTGTTTGCCGAAAATAAAACATTACGCGCCCACTGATTGGATGACCGAGTTTTAACTGGCCAATCGTATGTAACGTGATAAAGCGCGAAGGGGAAGACTAAAACTCTCACTTTTTCCATGTTTATTTTTGGGTGGGGAATCGAATCGAAAATGTTACAGTTGGTATCGGGAATCGAATCGGCGCTCATTAAACCGGTTTTCGATGCATCGAAAGGTATCGTTGCACCTCTAATCATTTGCTTGTCTTTGTCAAAGTTTGTGGGATAGTGCCTTTATTAGGGTTTGAAAATCCAAGCCAACTTCCCTGTTATTATCTCGGAATTAACAGCTGGGTTACAACTCATTTTTTTCATGATATGTTGAGACTCATACTTGTGACATCCATTTGTATGTAGTGTTTTAATTAATAAAACGAGTGTAGGACAAAAGCCCTCCCGTCAAAAAGGGACAAGGCGGACAAAAGCCCTCCCGTGAAAATGAAAAGGCGGACAAAAGCCCTCCCATGAAAATGACAGGGCGGACAAAAGCCCTCCCGTAAGTTGGCGGACAAAAGCCCTCCCGTGAAAATAATAGGGCGGACAAAAGCCCACCCGCAGCAAATACATATACGTAAGTTGAAAAGTTTATATTTTCTTTTCAATGCACTCAACATATTAAAATTGTAATCATTAATATTTTTGTTTTCCATTGGCATAAGCGTGTTTGTATGAGCTTGAGCACATTCCTGAGAGACATCTGAATAATTAGTGCTAAAATCTGTAAGTGCATATTAACTATTCACGTAGATATGAAGGATTGCTCCTATGTGAAGTTAAGATTAATAGAGTAATAAATGATGAAAAGAAAGTTAGAATTATCAAACTTAACAGTTAAAGACATTTATAATGCACCTTGTAATGAGTCAATTACTTTTAAAAGTGACTTTGTTTTTAACGACAACATTTCAGGAAGGTATATTCAGAATAAAAGGTGGTTCTAGCTTATACACATACTTAGGCCAATTGAACACAACAAGAAATATATGTAACAATTTTAATATGTTGAGCGATTGACAAAAACACAGGTATTCAACATACATGTACATATTTATAAATTTTTGTTACGGGAGGGCTTTACACTATGTGTGCTTGTTAATTTCACGGGAGGGCTTTTGTCCACCCAGTTACTTCCATGGGAGGGCTCTTGGCCGCCCTGTCATTTTCACGGGAGGGCTTTTGTCCGCCCTGTCATTTTCACGGGAGGACTTTTGTCCACCTTGTCATTTTTTGACAGGACTGCTTTTGTCCGGGAGGGCTTTTGTCTGTTTCCCATTCTTAACACTTAATCATTACCTCAAATCCATTTTATGAGTCTTGAATCCAAGGTAGGCATCTAAGCAGACAGTATTTGCTAGATCATCATTTTCGCACAACTGTGTAGCTGTCATTCCTGTAGATGGAGCATGACGCGATCCACCACTTTCTATCCCCATCTTTATTCACCTCGAGTATTGAACTAAAACAGAGAAGGAATTATTGCTTGGCATTTCATGATTTAGATGATAGTACAGCGTCAAACATTATTTTTCACACTTCTTTATGTGGCTAGATCTAATTACAAAAGCAAATCTGAACATTTCATTTGAGTTTTGAATGGCATGTGCTCTACTTGTTGTAAATTTTACATGGTCATTAAAATTTAATCTATATTTCAACATGACATCTACACTTAAGAATCTGGGATTTTTACTTAATTTCATAAATTATTATGCCGATGCTCATTAAAGATTTAACAAAGAAAAAGCTGATGGGACAATCTGACTGATGTTTTATTTACCTAAACACCGTCTATGAAAAAATTCCTATGACCCTAGATTTTTTTTCTTGGAAATGCCGCATGTACCACTTTGATGCAAAAAACGGTGAGCCAGATTAGTTACTTAAACAACATTCTTTCGATTGACACCAGAAACATTATTGAATATTATGTAGTAATACAGAAATATACCTGTACTTTCCTTAGTGATATTTGGGTAATTTCGGATGCGTGCAGCGCCGCTAATTTTCTTACGCGGTAAATAGTGCGAGTATTATTTTATGATTTCTTGGTAAATACAATACACAGTCGCATTTGATTTAGATATGCCTTTTATTCAACACATTATTGTGGCAAACTATGAATGGTATTATGAAATTAGATGTCGTTTGTTTATTCGCGTACTTATATTTTTTCTCTCACATGTAGTGATCCGCCGACAAATTTTAACCAATGATTCAACTGAGAGGGAATCAAGACGAATTCAAAAACAACGAAACAAAGTTTAATTTTGGTATGGTGTTTCTGTTATGGGTAACTTTTTGATTTGATACAACCGAATCCATTATGTTATTTGATGACTTGTTATGTATACATAAATGTAAATAAATACAAAAGATTTCTCAATACACTAAGCGTCTTATTCCCGGCCCTAAGTCAACTCGGCTTCAAGTCAATACGGCCCAAATTAAGAAAAATACTTTTACATGCTCGATATATATTTGATTTTTAATTTTAATATAGATTTCTAATACTGGATGTCATGTAAAGGCATAAGTACATTTAAGTTTAGTTATACATGACAAAGGGTAGCCAATCTAAAAGTGAGTAGGAATAAAAAAAAAACTATTATTTTCTCTATTGAATTTCAAGTTATTTTTCACAGATAAATGAAGGCTTTTAGATCTATATTCTAATTGACCCATTTTGTAGGTAATGTGATTTTTCACCTGATTTATTGGTGTTCAGTATGTACAGAGATTTAGATATGATCCAACACAATCGAACTAAAAGTAGTATCATTGAGCCAATTTATCTGTGGTACTGTACAGTAGTAGGAACTAACTAAAATAATGGACCCAATTATATATATATATATACTTGCATGGTGGTTTTTTGTATCATGGTTACCGTGGTTAACTACAAATAAGGCTCAAACTTTACAGTTTCCGTAACAGTAATTGTTGCTTGCTTATAAATAAACTATTTACATGAAAACTTTTAGACTTTGAAAAAGACTTTTCGATTTTAAACTTCATTATATAAGTCTCGTAGGTCACGCAATGAATAGAGATGAATCACCTATAGATTGCTACAAGCGACTTTGATTAAAATACATTATTTTTAATGAACCACTATATATATTGACTTAGACTTATAGCGGGAAGTTATGTTTTTTAACATAATAAACACATAACATGTCTGAATTGATCATTCGTTTTGAATTTTGATTTATCATGGTTCATTGAACTCATTAATGATTTAATAAATTGTATATTAGTGACAGTGAAAAATAATAACATACCTCAGTACGTATTGTTATTTTTTTTTCCTTTATTAAACCTGTAATTCCCAATAGTTTCGGTTTTAAACAGTGTGTGCTATTTTTAAGTTATCGCGTATTTTTATCAGTGATAAACATGATTTATATGTTCTACCAGACGGCAGAAATTAAATTGTGCGCGACATTTTAAAACTGAGGACTTTTAGATAATTATGAATTATATTTTAATAATAATAATGATTGAGACTTTTGTAAGAAATAAGATGTAATTTTGCTGGTCCTCCAAGTGAATATAAGGTACCAACATAAACAGTCTTAAATTGAATCATAATTGATTGAAATGATAGCTTTGGAAAGCTCAACACGAGCAAACTCGATAGACCGTAAACTTAATGATATTATCATATTATTTTTACAACAGTAAAAGTATTGGAATTAGTAATCCTACAGGATTAAACAAAACGTTTAAAAAATTCAGGCGCGTTTAGCATATCCGAGCACAAAGTGCTAGCTACTGTGATAAGATGATGTCCGTCGTGCGTATTTTTATATAGACTTAAAATATTGAAATCTTTATAGAAAGTCTACTACGATACCTTCCAACACCTGCTTAAGCCTTTAGTATAAGATGGCATATTTTTTCGCAATGTACAGAAAGTTCCTCAATGTAGACATTGCTATATGATCTGATGTGGAAAAATAATAAATAAAAGGGAGACAAACATTAACATTATAATACATGTTGAAATGTTTTCAATTCTTGATTTATTCGTTTTACGAATCTATACTTTATTTTTTATATATAGTGACATATAAAAATCTGGAAACAAAGTCATCCCTCGGAAACAATTACATGAAAATTGCAGACTCGGTTTGATTGAGTCTGTACATAAATGGTTATCGTCATGGGCATGAAACCATTTACATAAGATTTCGTTGCTAAACCAGCAAATATTGAGTTCTACAATTCATGAGAACAATGTTTCTCAATTACTTTAAACATTGATTTTGTTTGTTCATAAATGTGAAAATACTGCCGCAAAACGAACACATTTTGAATTCGTTGACCATCTTACTCGATCCAGATGGCGTCACTCAGGCCTACCTGGTTGATGTTTTGTTTGTAAACTCCTATCTCATTAACCAGTGGAGGCATTCACTTAACTTCTTACGTGTCTTCTTGTATCATAATTTTGAATTTCCAGTGTAATATACCCTTTTGTGAACTTTTAGATTTTAGAAACTATTACACTACATATACACGTAGTCTTGTTTTACCATCGAACACTGAAAAAAGTCGAGCACGCTGTTCAACGTCTGATAGGTTTGCTCGTTTAGATAATGAAATGTGTTATTACTTGTTTTATTTCAGGATACAATGCCGTCAAATGTTGAGATAAAGGCCAAGGTCAAAGATGTAGAACAACTCAAGAAAGTTGCAGCTCAGTTGAGTGGTGGTGAACCAACAATTATAGAACAGGAAGACACTTTTTTCTATGCCCAGAATGGTCGGCTGAAGTTGAGAAAATTAAAGGTGCTTTTTTTTTCTTTCTGTTTGATTTTTTATATAATGCTATTATTTCTACTCCTTAGTTTTTGACAATATGATATACATGTATAAACTAAATGGAATTCTACCATATAGAGAGAAATTGAACGTTGCCGGTCTTGCCAAACGGAAAAAAATTAACGCTTGGTAAGACGTTTTGAAACATACACTCGCTTCATCATCTTCATCATCATCATCATCATCATCAACAACATCTACAACATTATCATCATCATTAACAACATCATCATCATCATCGTCGTCATCTTATGATCAGTACTGCAGAAGTAGAAACAGTCACATGAAGGAAAAAGGAAAAATAAACATTATTGCTTTTTTAATAATTGTTAAAACTTTCTGCAAAATATTGGTTTAGATTTTTCCAGTATTGTATATGAGTAAATTAGAACATGCTAATGTTACCATGATAACAGGATTATTATACTGTTCCAGGGTCAACAGTCACAGCTGATCTTCTATAAGAGAAGCGATGAGAGCGGTCCAAAATCCTCCGACTATAATTTCTTTCATACTGATGACCCAGATAGTTTAGAGGTAAAGTTTCAATAGTTTCTCTGAGGCACCGTTTTACAAAAAGCATGCTGGTTTATCCATGTTGCATCATAATGAAAACTGATTCAAACATGTTGCTTAAACATATGCTAGTCAAAAATCTGGAAAAGGAGGGAGCCCTCGGAAACAATGAAAATAACAAAAATACTTAAAAAGTACAAACTCTGTTTGATACAGTAAAGAAAAAAGTGCAACGTCTCTTATGCGCGAGCACAAACCTAAGCGTTATTCACACTAACTGCTGAAGCAACAGAAAATTTATCAACAATGGGATGAAGGCTTTTATACGGCACTTGAAAAAAAATCTGGATACATGAACATTTCAGACTGGGAATGATCGAGTTTGTTTATGAGAGATAATAAAAAGTGAAACATTTACTAAATTAACACAATGTATTTACCTCACATTTATCAACATGTCCACTATTCTAGAAAACTACATACAAATATTTGTAAATTTTAAATTGACACTACATGTTTTGCAGCAAAGGTTCTACAGTATTGAAAAACAACGCACTACTTTTAAATAACAAATAACGTTGCCATCTACAAGTGTACTTACATTAATGATATTATCATACCAAGTTTTAGTACAACAATCTATTGTAGTATCTATACATTTTTTACTTTATATTTTATTTCCATTGTAGACAACTCTACAGTCAGCACTTGGGGTGAAGGGAAAAGTAAAGAAAACACGGTTACTTTACCTGGTCGGCCAAACACGTGTACATGTAGACAATGTTGAAGGACTTGGAAACTACATGGAACTAGAGGTATGAAGTCACGCTTAATATCTTCAATGGACTTTTCATGTTTTGTGATAATTTCAAAAAATATACTGACTTAATAACGAGCAGTGCATACCATGATATGACGGCACGGATGTGCCTGCTGATCTTGGTCTGCACTAGCCGCATGGGTAAAATATTGTGTACATCAGCTGTACTTTCAGAACTACCAATCATTGTGCGGTATACACGGTCACCGCATTTTGTGTATATAAAACATACTTCTCTCACAGCATGTACGCAACAAGTACACATTATATATACCACAGATGGTAGCTTTTGTAAAGGAGTATATGACTGAACTTTGTAATTTTACGTTATAGAAATGCAACATGTGTACCATTATGTACATGTATTAAAATTTTTAGGTCATATACCCTATTGATATTTATGTATAAAAATGTCTGTTCTTATAAAATTGTAACTGAATTGGACTCCGACTTATTTTGAATTATAAAATGTGATTTTGAACATTTTTCTGATTAAACATTACTGTATGTATTTTAATAAATTCAAGGAATCAATGGATACAACTGCCATGATAATGCCGTACTACAACAGAACAGCTTTGTGCAATATGACTTCATTTATATTTAAAGCTGTTATTATGATTTAACAGGTAGTAATGAAAGACGGACAGAGTGTAGAAGAGGGACAAGCTATCGCTAATGATCTGATGACAAAACTAGACATACAGGAGTCTGACCTGATATCTGGTGCTTACATGGATTTAATATTGAAAAATAAACAACCGAGATAGATAGTTTTGTTTGTTTGTTTGTTTTATTTTACGCCTTTTCCCAACAGTATTTCAGTCATATAGGCAGGTAGTTTCCTAACCATGGTTTCTGGAGAGTTACACCAGTACTAGACTACCTTCCTCCGTGCTAAACTACCAAAGCATCTCCCGGGGATCGAACTCACGCCAGAGAGGTCACTGGATTAGAAATCACTGACTGTAGCCCCTCGACCACGGAGGCCGAGATAGATAATATGTTGCTTGTTAATTGGAAAACATTGAACAAGTTACTGGCTACAAAGATCTCAATGATTGTTTCTATGCCATGTCAATTTACATTTTTAATCAGTTATTTTATAAAGCCAAATGCTTCAAACAAATTTAATTTCAATAAAACGTTTTCGCTTCTTGATGAACAGATGACTTCCTAAAGATAATGAGCTCCGACCCATAAAGCTTTGATCCTTCTCTGTTTATGTCTTGCTTAAGAGCTGTGCTGTGCATTGACAATTGGAGTTTTTTTTAAATATCTTGACAATTTGCAGATTAAATTGACCAGCTAAATGAATCTTGAAACTGCACGGCAAGATAACCTTAGTTACTTACTAAGAAATCATGTGAGATTAGTAATTGGTCACTCGTGGAGAAATTGGTAGTCAATCGTTAGTTATCCAGGAAGGCCGATCTGTTAGTTTGATAGGCCAAATAAGTGTTAAAATCTGTGTATTAGATTTTAAAAGGGAAATAAATTTAACCAATATTACTAAAATTTATAGCATAGGTTACATCCCTTATTCTATTTCGTTCACGTACTGTATTTGTTTTTACGTAAAATTTTCATTAGTTTGCCGTAAATTTTTAACGATCTACATATTGAATTTTCTAATAAGGAAAGATGTCGTACTTCATTTAATACTAACTTATCCCGCAGGCCTAATTTTAGTCATCGCGAAGTTGCAAGTTCGAATCCTAAACAAAACTTTTTCCCCATTTCTTTTTTTTAATCAGTATACAATTACCGACAAAAGGGCATTGAATATTCAAATGTATCAGGTCAATATTTCCAAACAATATAAACGGTGTATTTCGAAATGAATACACTACTGGATATTCTTTATTGATATTGTTAGGTTCTGATATTGTTTTTATTATTTTGGTCAAAATTTAAGACTAAGAATTCATATAAAATAACGTCTGTAATTTTTTACGTAAAATAAACTGTTCACTAGAAAATGTAATGCGATCTGAATGCAAGAAGTATTGTTAAACAGAACTCTAATATCTGAGCATATTTCTAAAGGTTAAAGAACTGTCATGTACATTTTATTTAGAAATATCCTTTACATTTTATTTCATAACAGCAAGAACTCTACATTTTAGTTTAGAACTATCCTTTACATTTTATATTAAAATGGCCAGTGAGATTTACAGATTTCATTTTGTAATTTTAGAATGACTAATGAATTTTTTTCTTATATTCAGTTCTTTCCTGTAAATTTTACAGGGAATCAAACTGAAAACAGACCGGCCTTCGGCCAAAAAACAACATCATATCATTTTCTTAAATTCTTTATTGTTCAACTTAAAGAGGAAGAGGGTTATTTAGTTGTATTACATACTGCCAAATATCACAAAAAAACATATTATTGCCATAGCAACACAACGTGAAGTATCAAATAGAAAATTTATTCAAGACTTGTACATGGTACGAGTATATCGTCTTACAATTTGTACAATTTAAATATACTATACAATAGTCACATGGCATTTTGTGTACATAGATATAGCTATAAATCTTAACATACATACTGTTAACAATAAAAATATAGATAGAGAATACAACATGAAAGAAGAAGAATCTTTATTTTGCAAATTAACTCCCAAAAGAGTAATGTACAAGCTTTCATAATATATACAATTACATGTATGCATAAGTAAATTACTAATAACATAGCAAGATGACGTGACTGCAAGTATTTCTTTTCTTTCATTATTAATGGTTACCATTGATTATATATTTAATTTACAAGTAATTTACTTTTTGAGAGATACTACATTCAAATATATAATATTAAGAATACTTCGTGTATATGTATTAGGCTTGCAATCACGGGAGAGACATTGTCAGCATCTATTACATAGTATACTTAAAATTATCTTCCATACACTGGTCTTTGTAGTACATTTACTAATCTAAGCTATATGGTTTTGATTTATTGCAATAGTAATATAGCACAAAATATTGAAATTATACAAACAAAACAAAACAAATGTTACTTCTAAACTATACTTTTCAACACATATAATGTTTCCAACTTGATACAAGTAAGACCAGTGTATGATTTGAAACTTACAAATTTATAGCCTTTATAATCATAGTGTTACTTAACCTATTATGTACATATAATACACAAAGAATTGCAATGTATCAATAATACATATATAATGACTATATACAATTACATGACAACTAATATTCGTACATTACACATATATGTGACAATTAACTTCTATGTACGTTTGCATGGGACTAGATATTCGCATACTTCCTACATAGAGGATTAACCATTCATAATTACATATTACAAGACATGGATGTTCTATTTGCCATAGCATCTCTGATATAGTAAGCCACATTAGACAATACATGTATTTTCTTACTATCACAATTCATCTATTCAATAAATTTGAGCATACTTGGTAAATCTTAATACATTTTTTACAAATTTCAAGAAAACAAGTACATACTGATATAAAATGGTATTCATCTCCGATATCACGAAGGTTATAATACATACAATATCGTTCATTTCTAGGAATTCTGTTTGTGTGAAGACATACATATTCTACTTTTATAAGTTCTTAGATTTCCTGGTGCAATATATTATTCATACCCAAACCCACTCTTTATTATACAAATTCAAAACTGGGCTACCATTAATGTCAGAATTCAGTTTTGTAATAAATGATCTGTTACACGTTGCTTAAATTCGGGGATAAAAGACATACAACTAACAAGAGTTATCTTAATTGTACTTGCATAGATTTGCAACAATCCGTGTTATATGTATTTTATTTTTTGATTTGTTCAGTAATATTTTACTTAAGATATGTACATTCATTCTTTTCTGAGAGCAAATCATAAGCATGCAATATATTCGTGTTCCGTAATAAACACATGCATCTTTTATATATCAAAAATAAGCTTTACCAGAGGATATTTTAACATTGATCCATAAATTAAAGTACAGACGTACCTGAAAGCAAAATTAAAATACCTCATTAATTTATGCGCACCACAATATTTACCTTTAAGCGGAAGAATGATTAGTCATTCAACATTTAAGCTCAAGTCGCCTTAGTTGACTTGATTTATTCCCAACCTAATATCATTTAATCAGTTTGGTTATAAATGAAGCAGTTTGACCTAAAATCTTAAAATATTCCCTTCAACGATACATTTGTACAGTATTTGTATTTGATTTTATAAAAGAGCCACATGTACAACACAAGTGCTATTTTTTACATAATACGCCCGTCACAAATGTTCAGTCGTTTAAATTAAAATCATACCTAGCTGATAATAAAATAGTTAATGCTTTCGCTCACTAGAACCTTATGCATTTGACACATTAGTTAACATGTCAAAAGACGAGTAAAAATTAGCATAGTTTTAAAATGAATTTTCATTTCTTTATAATTGTAGCATAACGTTTACATAGATTTTAAGAACTGTTAACAATGTATAAATTAGTTTCTTAGTTCATTTTACAATAATGTTCAAAACTTCCATGAAAATGAGCATGACTCGGAAGGCAAATTACTTTAAAAGGCAAATTCATATCATAGTACAATTAATTAAAAATATATTTCTATGTATCTTGAAATGTGTAATACTAGGGCTTATGGAACTGCTGTTAGAAGGTATAGATCTTGGCAAAGACAAGCACTAAATTGAAATCAAGAAAAACAAAAAAGCAAGCACGTGTTTGGAAAGCACGACTGTAGTTTTTCTTAGATATTAGGGATTATGTAAGGTCTGTGTATTTAGTATATTTTTGAAACTAAAGTTCTGTTCATGTTATAATTGTGCAAATATTCCTGAAGCATGCTTATTAACTGTTTTTACTGTCTGTTACGTGACATACACAGAGACTTGTGAAACCCATCCAGGGTCCTTGAATGTTGTGAGGATATAATTACTTTGTTCCGCATGTTTACAGTAAGTTATTTTTTGTTCGGTTCATAGAAACACACAAATACATCGAGCTATTTTAAATGACAAATCTTTAAAGAAATAGTTTATTAGTCAAACATGTGTGTAGTTTTCAATGCGTTTCAATTAAAAATAATATTCTGGTTACATAACATTATAGGTCTAAAGGTAAGTAAAGCAGATTTCGTATTATATTAAAAATTTAAGCTCCATTACACATGAGCTTGGTCACGTATACATTTATATATTCATTATTGTTTCCAACGATTAGCCTCTCTTGAAATTTTCTTCTGCATATGCTTTTGATTCAAATAAGATGAGTATGAATGGCGTCCCTGGTCGAGTGGTTAAGATAGTTGAATATTCAAACCACTTGTCCCTCACCGCCGTGGGTCCGAATCCCGAACGTGACTTTGTATTCTTTCATGTAAGGAAGCTATCCAGCTAGCTTACGGAACGTAGGTGGTTCTATTCATGTGCCCGTTCGTGCCCGTAATAATGCACAGAAGGGCACATGAGTAATCCCCTCCATCTAGCTGGAAAATCGCCATATGACCTGTACTGGGTTGGTGCGACGTACAACCCAGCCAAACGGAAAGAATAATGGAGAGGAACAATACTCGTATAAATTGCTATATTCACTTTGTAGTCGCAACACTCGGTTGACAAACACATACGAGACTAAAATAAAATTTATATTTTAACATAAATTAAAAAAAGTTTTAACTTGTATTTGAGCACAAATGCATGCAATATGAAAACATTGAGACCTACAGGGATAAACTTTTATAGAAGACTTGATGAGAAGACTCCTTGCAAATAGTCACTGTTATGTCTAGACAAATGATATAATTGTTTCTTGGAAAGTAGGCAGTTTATGTAATCACATTCTGTAAAACATATCTAGACTATATACTTATTATCTGCTGCAGCTTTGTTATTAGACGGCGCGTGCACGCGCCGTCTAGTAGCGCCGTCTAGTAGATATGCATTTGTCCGTATAGCAATGGGGAAAATTTTAGACTTGATTTTGTGCATTTTTTTTGTTTTAACAAAATCACATTCTTTTCAAATTTTCTAAAACAAATAGCTTTTCTGATGTACAACATGTCACGGGGCTTTAAGGGATTAAAATAAACGTTTAACTGAAGTGATAGTGTCATGTTTGAATATCATATTCTTTTTACAATTATCTAATTTTATCTACCTAATAAATAACGTGCCAGTGAGCCAGTCTATAGTCGATCGTTTTAAAACTTAACCGTTGAGAGAGGTGACGACTGAAGCAGTATCACTCACTCGCCAAACTAATATGCTAACATTTAGTCTTCGTTGACGGGATGGGGGGGGGGACCAGGACAACTATGATCAATATAACTAGACGAATTATTATTATTATCATTATTACAAGTTACAAAGCTTAAACCTTGCCCACTATCAGAGAGGCAGTTCTACCTCAACCCTTAGCTCAACACAGACCCGTCTATAGTCTATGACGGGAACCAAATTTGGGCAGGGAACAAGAGGTATTTCATTAAAAAACGCAACGGAGATTATTTTGGCGCTACGGACGCAGCGGAATAATTTTTGCAAAACAGGCAAAACGTGTGCGACATGTAATTCATGAAAATAATTCAACATTTAAGTTATAAAACAGATCAACTGAGTGAAAAAGTAAGTTCATTTTAAAACGTATCACAAATTTTTGAATTAGGTTATTTTAAAGGATTCTGTGCCCGACGATTCTTCTCTTTTGCGTAGATTTTTTTATTATATTTAGTGGTCCCATACCTAGAATCTAGGCGAATATGCAATTCTTTGTTAATTCAAGTAGTTTAATCTTTTATAAATAAGTAAACAATACGTAACAAAGAATTGATTACACATATCAATTTATTCATAACTATTATTTGATATTACATACATATTTTCGCTAGTTGTAAAATAACAGACAGTTCGTCCTCAAAATCATTTGAACATTATGCAATTCGCACGAATATTTAAATGGACATATTCTCGGCACATATTGTCTTGAATTAATTTTAAGTAAACCAATCATTTCAATTTCTTTTGTTATCCACTTTATTTTGCTTCGACCAGCGCAACAGAAAAAAACATTTCAGAATTTCAGACACATACCAAGAACATGGAGAAAAAATTTATTAGTGCTTCGGATATTCAACTGTAATAGAGAACGATTTTCAATTCTGATTTTGTACATTACCTGTGACTGTTCCCATCATTTGGCGGCGTCTTTGATGTGCAGCATCAACATTTAACTTGTTATTGGAAATATTACATGTAAAATAAACTGACAGTCTATCTTCACGTTCTAAAACATATCTCAATAATTCATTTAATAAGGTATAAAATTAATATTACTGTTACTGTCCAAATAACATTTCTGTTGGAGAAATGTTTATACAGTTATGCAAGGAGGACCTAGGGTCTGGAGTTCCTTCCCCTTTCCGTAGTAAATGTAGGCAGGGGACCAGAGTAGGACGACCTTAGCAGAATTTGTTTAAACATAATCATGATTCGCAAAATATAAACATTTTTCCGGCCAAGGACCGGTCTACAATTAATTTGACTTCCTGTAACATTTTTTGGGAAGAACTGCATATAAAAACAGTTTTCATTGGTCATTTTAAAACGAAATCTGGGAATTTCATTGGCCATTCTAAAAAGAAATAAAATGAAAGGATAGTTCATGTCATTCTAAGATAGTTCTATACCTAAATGTCAAGGTTAGTTCTTGGCATACTTAAAATGCAAAGGATAGTTCTAAAATAAAATATAAAGGACAGCTCTTTAACTTTCTAGTTAAATTGATAAGATATTTAAGTTCTGTTGAATAGTACCTCTTGCATTCAGATCTCATTATATTTTCTAGAGAATTATTTTTACTAAGAACTTACTAAGAGTTAATTGTACACAAGATCTGAGGTTTTGTCCAAAATAACGAGAATAATACCAGAACTTATAGTGTCTTATATATTATATGATTTTTATATAAAAAAAATAATTGCCTACCTTGGTGTTACAAACTGTGTTTTCTTACCGAAACACGACAGGTTCGTTTAGAAACATATACATCTTAAAGTGTTCCATTTATCACGATTAATAACCCTACAAGAAATTATTATGTCGTTGTTATGCAAGCTATCTAACACTTCTATATGACTTTGCGTGTAACACTAAGAACTAACATATGCAAGTTAACCCTTTTTACTCTGGACGAGTATCTTTTTAAATAGATTATTCTTGTTTCATATATCGAACTATGCTTAGCCTAGATTTGGATTTTTTTAATCCCTTGAAAACTGCATTTGGATCTTAATCGATAAAGCATACAATGTTATTACAACAGAGCTACAATTAAAGGTTTCATTATGGAGTCGAAAGGGAGAAATAAAACAGCTGAAAAGTAATTATTACATGTCAACGTTTATTACACAGACGTAATTCAGATCTTCTGTGATAAAATTTACAGAATTAAGTTTATTCTGCTTTACTTATTTCCTGAAACACTAAGAGAATTCATTAATTGAGTTTGTGAATGTCTTTCTTCTATTCAACAAGAATTAAACTTGGACGAAGATTCATCATCTTTTCAATTTAATTTCAATTTAGCAATGTCAAACAACTGGTCGAAGTAGAACTGTTTAGGTCTGACAGAATTACCTGATATAATTATGCTTCTCAAATTTCACTTTCGGAAGCTTGTATTTATGCCTTTATATTGTTTCACAGAAGCTACCTCATACAAATTGTCGTACTATTCTAATATATAAAAATACATTTGAGCCGTGTCACGACAAAACCAACATAATGAGTATGCGACCACAATGGATCCAGACCAGCTGCGCATCCGCTGTTCGCTATCAGTTTCTCTACTTGTGTGATAGGGTTAGTAAGCGAACAACATGGATCCTGATCAGACTGCGCGGATGCGCAGGCTGGTCTGGATCCATGCTGGTCGCAAACCCATTATGTTGGTTTTGCCTTGAAACGGCTCATTTGTTGACGTAGTAATTATTTTAACCTGATAAATTTAGTCTATAAATAGCCAAAATCAAAATATATTCCTGATTATAGATAAACTGGCACTGAACTGAAACAGTCATGGCCTTATACAAACAATAAATATGGCATTATGCAAACAATTAATATGGCCTTATACAAACAATAAATATATAGAAGTACTTGTAAAGTCAATGCAAGGGGAGTGTCTAAAATATGTATGAATATCACATTAAGATGGTTGTACTGAATAAAAATAAAACATAAATCTTCATAAAATCAAGGTAATGTTTTATTGTTGTTATTTATGCCTTTATAGCTGTTCAAACAGCTATGAGATTTTGTCCAATGAAAATAAGAATTCGTATCTATAATTACAATACCCACACAAAAATTACATACAAGTACTGTAAGTAAAAGGATACCAAAACTTAGTGTTACAATTATGATTACTACGTTAAGAAAGCAACAAAATAGACAACAACAAAGTACTGTACTGTCGTGTATTTCAAAATCCGTCTGGAAAAAAACGGCAACAAACAAAACAACAACACAAAACAACAACAACAAACAAACAAAAAACAAAACAAACAAACACCGCGTCTTATAAAAAGATTCCCTCACATGACATTTTCTGTTCTTATACTTACTGATACTAAATCCGTGTTTATGAATGAAAAATGCCAAATGTCGCTAACCGCCAGTGTCAGGGACCTTTCGAATGTACTTTAACGGGAAAATTAATTTAATTTGTTCTTGTTTACTGCTATCCTGGCTCTGTTTATGACATATGGATGTCATTATGTATAGGTTAGTGTTTAATAATACGTATTAATAAAAATAATTGGTCAAGCCTGCCATAGGCAGGCGACCAATTATTTTTGTTAATGCGTATTATTAAACATTAACCTATTAAATGATCAACATTATTTTTTTAAACCCAAAACAAGGCATTTCTGTAAATCACCAATAGCTCCGCCCTTTCGCTCTACAAGACGTCTACACCTTGTCAAGTTTCTAATGTCACATTTAAATAACCTTTCAACATATAATCAGGCACATTTTCTTCTGAAATGTCACATAATTAATTTTATACCTTTATCTACAGTAAGACTAAAAAACAGCGAGGAAAATGATGCAATTAGGTAAAAACAATGGAGTTAATGAAATGTGTACATCGAAAATACATTAGAGATTATTAATTGATACAAATTCGTTATTAGCTTCAAGTTATTCACTAACATTTAAAATCCCTATTGATTTGCTCATTTGAAAAACAGTTCACTTTTCTTTTATTTTTCTGTGTGTCAATTTAAGTTTACTGGTGGAGGGGATCCATTTACAATGAGTTTTCCAGCCAAAAAATGTAATCATTGTATTCTTCATAATGCAGTTCATTCCTATCAACTGAAAGAAAATAATGTTTTGGTTACTTTTTCTAGAAAATATTTTTTTTTATAAAGTTTAAAACAGTCAGCAATTTATAACAGACATTTTTCTTACAGTCAAAGGGATGTAAAAACTACTATGTAATCATTTGTCTCTGATTGCCCTACATGTATTATCTATGTTATAAATTTGATTGTATCCTCACATTTAGAAACACATGACCTCGCCTAATTTTTTTAACGTTGGCATTGTTTCGAAGCCAAAGTGTTGAGATGAAATTCCGCCTAACATAGATATTTTACAATTCAGAGTGCAAACCACACCCCTAACTCCTCCCTAATATAATGCAGTATTGAAATTTGTTAGACTGGTTAGACGACTGATTAAGTAAATTTTATTTAGTTAGTACACATTAACCAAAGTTAGACTTAGCAGACATTTGAACAATACTACAATGTGATTGGACAAAAAATAATGTTGATCATTAATTATTGTTACTCTTTCGTAGACGTGAGTTCGTCTAAGTTCCCTGGAGGGTGACGGTCTGAGAGCCTGACCTTATTTTTGCATTCACGTTTTTGTATACTTTATCATCGGTGATCGTTATCATCTAGACAAGTACCTACAGTTTGCAAGTGAGCTGTGCTGTTGTTTGTTATTAGATCATTGCAACTACTTTGGTACTTCTCAATAAGTAATCAGTATGAACGGTAGTTCCCTCTCATTCTTGTTTTGACATCTGGAATAGAAAGAAGTTTTCACGGAAGGAGTATTCTTCTTACGGATCCCCGGCAAATATGTCTGTATGTGGCAGTGTATTCCAAACCGTTATGAGATAATGTTAAAAGCAATTTCAAGCACATTGCATCTAAATTTATCTTAAAATGTTTCTCCGACATTAAATTCAATAAAAACACATGACATTGACAAACCGTTTTGACTTTCATAGATTTTAAATAGAAATTTCAGTTAGAAAATAATTGTTAAATAAAACGTAAAGTTCAGTTATAATTTTGTGCAATTAATCGATTAACATTTGGTAAAATGTACTTTGGAAGTAACTGTAGCTTTTGTAAGTGGTACAAATTTTCACTATGAAATGAGATTGTCATTAACACAACTTATGTAATCAGATTTTATGAATTCAAGACACCTGCATCGATATCACAATAATTTTACCATCCAATGCTATTTTTGAATTTATGCACGCTAAGATATAACAATTATTGTAATTTGAAAGCAATTATTATTTAGAAAAGAGAAAATATTGTTAACTTTTTTAAATACATTTTGTATTATTTTAAACATAACTTGATAATTATATTAGAGTTGTTGTTCATCATTTCCCAAGAAAATATTGTACATTTTAAAGGAACTCCACTAAGGTCCAAAAGCCAAAATCATAAGATTTTAATTTCTTACATAGATTAGCCGGGACCCTTTTAAAAAAAATAAATGCAAAATATAATTAAGAAATATACCCAGAAATAAATTGAAAAGTGCGTTTTTGTGCAATTCTTAGCTCGATTTGAGTGAAAAGCGTTGCAACGCTTTTCAATTTTGAGACATTTTTCACAATCAGGATAATTAACCTGGGAAAACAAAGAGAGCAAATGATCTGAAATTTTACAGACAAGTTATTGATTGGTCTAGACCGACATCTGTAAAATTTACTATTAAAGTATTCAATTCTGCTCTAAAAAGGTTTCAATTAATTACAATACAAAGAATTGATGACGTACGTGCTTATATAATTAAATGATTTTGTTAATCAGATTAAATTGAACCGCGTAAATGACACATCTAAATTAATCTACACTAGTTAAAACACTATATGTTTAGTATTCCTAAGTAATAAACACGGTAATTTGTAATTATTTAATCAGAATACTGATAGTAACAGTAATGCGCTTTATGAGCTACTATATAAAAGTCTGCAAGAACCATTGTCTGAAGACATGTACATAGAGAATGTGGTTCAACTGGCAGTTCTTACATATACACAATAACATGTTTATTTCGTCAACATAGAGGACTTTTGCATACAAGTGTAATAAATTTAATGTAATCATATACAATAGCAGATTTCTAGTTTTGTACATTTCATAGTACAAACCCTCTACAACATCTGCCACATGTGTCAGTCCTTGGCTCAGTTGTTGGATCACGGCATGTGTTTGAAATAGTTTTAAGACAATATACTGATCTGTCGGCATAAAAGGTTCGTGAACACTGTATAAAATAGCTAAATTTCACGCATTGCAATTGGGTGCAAGATGATTTTGTTTTCAATTTGTTTGTTCCATAAATTAAAATGAGGTACAATTATAATCATGCAAGCAATTTTTTTTATTTATTTCGTTCATGTAACAATATTTCTAGATTCGTAAGAAAGTGTTTTACTTAAGAAAATATTGTTTTTGCTCTGGTGGTTATAGTAATTGTGGCACAGTGACACAAGCACACATATTCAGACAATGCTGAACTACTGAAATCGTTAAAAAAAGCAATTTTAAGACGTTACCAGTCTAATGTTTTAGAGCTGGCTGTAAGAGTCACAGCCCATGCCTATAAAACCAGATTTCTAAAACATTTTTTAAAAGAACCAGTAAGTTGTATTAGTGATGAGCCCGATGTTTCTTAATGTATAACACCATGTACATTTATTATATGCAGAGGTATGGGAGCATATGATAGATGTGTACATGTATGATCAACATATTTTATCTACATCTAGCCTACAGAAAGTTGAATTCTTAATCACTTCGAACGTCAATACAACGATAATATCAGTAAATGATCATATCAAAATCAAAAATGAAAAGACAAACCTAACGTCTTATTCACGTTAAAAGAACACACATATTTTCTCATTTTTTATTATTATCATAAGGAATAAAACTAGAATAATGCCACTTTCCAGTCGGATTAAATGTCAAGTGCAGGATATAATTGGCATAATGAAACCATTGATTACATACGATCAAAATATCACTATAATAGATATTAGCCTAGGCCTATTTAGTAGCTTAAGTACATTCACTCATTCTTGGATCAAGCCAGTATTATCAAATCAAAGTATGCAGTTGACATTTCTATTCATTTTGTACCAATGTAGTTACGTAGTTAATAAAAAAGCGTCATTATGGTCTGAATTTTGCATTTGCTCATACATGTAGTTTGTTTAGGTTTGGCGGTTCATGTGACACATAACTGGCCATACCGCGCCGAAAACCACAACTGTTAACATTTAAAGAAGGGTTAGTTAAAAAAAGTCTTAGTAAAATCTAAGAATTAAAGTTTATTTCTTTTTACTGATTTTTGAAGAAATGTAAATATTTCCATATAAATACGAGTGGTATTTTACTGACATACGTTATTTTTTACCAAACAAAAGAAGGAAATATGCTATCTAGCAACTGGCATCAATAGTGCTATATAACGATTGCATTAAAAATGTTATAAAAATATATGGAGTACATTTAAACTTGGATAGATAACTTTGCTGATGTAAAAACAGTTAAGCAAATTTTCAGTTTTCTTATCTAGAAAGCATTTTCATAGTCCTTTCCAGGTATACTGTGAACACACTGGAATATTATACAACACATGTGTATGAACAGGACAAAGTCGGATGAGAAACAGTTTTACAACCCCTTCCTTTCTTTAGAAACACTTGTATGATATACGCATTTTGTGATGTCATACAGCAAACTCTTTTGCATGTTGCAAATCATTGCTGATTTTAATATTTCTGAAACTTTGGAATATCTTAAGTGTTGTAACACATTAACTGTCAAGTAATGTAACATGAATTTTAAGAGCATAAATTGTGAAAAAAATATTGCAAACATATTTATGTTTGTGTGTGTCTAAATTATCACATGTTTGCAATTTCTTTTCCAGACATATCTGCCTAAATAAGTACCAGTACTTAAATGGTACATAAACATTTATATGATATAACATCTATTTATTGCAAAGAATTTTATTACTTGATCAAAAGGGATATGCAGAACTTTATTAGGTCTAGACACAATTTTCATGTGGCCTCAAATAGTTTAAGACAGAGCAACAAGAAAATCACCTACAAGGGCCCGACGAAGCAAGTCAGAAGACGAACACTCAGGCAATTCAGTCCCAAAGGGCTTTAAGAACAGTTACTATCCATCATAGAGTCTCCAACTTGGTCCGTCAGATGTAATCAAAAGAGGAAAGCGAAGCGTCCATCTGCAAAAGGGTTGAACATTAAGCATGCGGTATGTCTTAAAATAGTAGGGTCATAATCTCTTTTAATAAAACGTTCAATAATTTTAGTAAAGACAACAGAAAAATTACCATGACCCAAACATTCCTATAAATAGACAGTCACAGTCTATTTCAAACTTTGACATCTTGTATATGATTAATAACAGGAGACTATTCTTATTAAAAAACTTTGTCCTCTTCTTTGTAGTACAGTGCTTGGAAGTTGACTTTTTACTTTCTAAGAAATGATCATTTTATATTTTTCCTTCCTTCATAACATAAACCTGACATCTTGACATTATACAGAGAAGGAATGACATGCCATCTAATGATAATTATTGAAATACATCATAACACATTATGATGCTCATATAAATTTACTTGATTTTCAAATAGATGATAAAAAGATTAAACAAAAATAAATGGAAGTGAACATATGGACTCTCTCATATACTTTTTCTACTTCTGCTTTTATTTCATGATATAGGGAAATAAACAAATGCTAGATGATAAATGACAGTTATATATATTCTTGTTTCTCTCCAGTCAATAATGAATCAACCATTGCAAGATTAGGGCACTTACTATTGCTTGGCTGTAGTGGATGCACTTAGCATGTTAATTTTCGACGGCCGCGTATTTACTGTTGGTTCGTCTACAGTAATTTCTAGACGTCATTGCAATCTAACCATTGTATATTTTTTCATTGTCTAGTGGAACTACAATATCTTACGGAATATTTTTGGAAAGTTTATTAGCAGTAAAATTATATTTGTTGCATATTCTAATGGCCGATTCTTTAAAGAGTTGTAACATGAAATGCCTTTTTTATTTAACAAATCTGATGAATTAAATGTTCCAGAACAAAATTTTATCCTATTATTTTAAGAAAGGTTTAATCCGTTTAGCAATGATTTCGGAAATGCATCATTTTACTACCACATTTATTTCATAAAAGCTTTTGAAAGTATTCTTTTGTAAAATTAAAACAATATTTTTGCAACAGATTTATAACTTATACACTTTAAGAAATTATTATTTCAGCCTTGACATTTAATAAATTTGGCGTTCTTTAACGATTCTGTCTTTTACGGTCACATCAGCGTCATTATTTGTGCCATGTGCCAACTGCAACTTAAAACAAAACTCTTGAAATTGTAGTACACCATTTTTGGATCTATTATTGTCAACAACAATTCTATTCACACGAAACTTTATGATAAAAGATATGACTTTGACTTTTGTATAGTTAATTATCCACATTTAGATAACAACGTACCGCATGTAATATCTTACGGGGTAAATGCTTGTCAATTAAGATTCGCTAGAGCTTGTAGAAACGTAGAGGATTTCAACGAGCGGGATATTTTCATTACCAGCAATGTTCAAAAACAATGCTGCCGCAATCGTAAATAACGGAAATATTTTACAAAATTTTACAATCGTAATGTTTAAAAATTCAAAAGTGATTTGAAAACACTTCTGCGACAAGGGATTAGCCAGCCTGGTTTAATGGCAAAGTGATTTAGAATCTTCGTAAGATTTTGTCATGGTAATTTTTCTGCTGTTATTACTAAAATCATTAAACGTTTTATTAAAAGAGGTTATGACCCCTGCTAAATAAACTAGAAAATTAATCATTGTATATAACATCATGTTAGGCTGAGAAAGAAAAAGATATGGGTTTACCAATACTTCAAAAATATTTATTGAGCACGCAGAAAAAGTCTGCTTAATTAATAACATTGTATTTGTTCAGATGATTGTTATGTCTTGTCAGCCAATCACTATATATTTTGACTTGTTTCTATAAGGAAAAATTGAGTTTGGCGCCGGTCAGACAGAAATATGATATGCATCTTGACAAAGTTATAATGTATGACTACCATCAATTAAATGATATTGTCAGAATTTGATTATATGAGAGGACAATGTTATTTCCTTAAGATAATTAAGACTACACCATAATACGTCTAGCTCTGAACAAAAATACTTTATTATGGCATTCAATCTTTTATGCTACATGATGATAACGCAACTAAAACTAATAGATTTAAGCATTCGTTCCAAGAGACAAATTACATTTTGCTTAGTAAAGCAGTAAGTAGTAAAGGAAAATATTAACGACGGATTGTTTTACTGCAGCAGTTCAGTACACAGGACCTAACCAATTTAATACATTAAATTATCATTTCTGTAAAGATAACTGTTTTATGTGTTTTAACTCGATCATGCGAAGAATATGTCTCACCTCGGTGTCCGCGTTCGCGTCTAATATATGTCCCATATCAACAGTTATATATTAAATTATATGAAAATGTTCATAAATTTAGCTCCTACATTTCTAGAACTATCTCCATTATTAACTTAAAAATCAATCGATTTAACTGTTATTTGTTAATACTTTTTATATTAATATGTTTTATGGAATCTTAAGACTTCAGAAGACTTCAGATAATAATGTTCTATCATTATTCATATCATGTAAAATATGATAAACAAGATCAGCAAGGAAGAGCAGCGTTCAACCAGCGGCAGGAGGACCCTAAACAAAACAGGACAGGGCGCAAGGCAGAACACGGACAGGATAATTTTGTTTGTTTGTTTGGAATTTTACGGCACGTCAACACATAACTGGCCATATCGTGCCGAATGCTATAATAGGCTTAAAATATTATGTAAAACATTGTAAATGACAATAGAAATGAGCCAATTAGATCCTAGAATACAAGTTTATCTCTTTTAAATAATCAATTATGTTTTTTGATGGAATTGTATTAAAAAGTTCTTTGGGTGAATTTGCCCTGTCCTGTTTTTGTTTGGGGTCCCCCTGGGCTCCTTGCCATTGGTTCTTGTTGCTGGGTCATGTGGGGGTTGCGTTCATTGAACGCCGCCTTTCCTTGTTGATCTTGTTTATCATATTTTACAGAATAAAATCTATTACGGGCCTGTGAAAAGTCATGACATTCAAGAAGAAAATGCTTGACAGTAAAATTTTCATTACGGACAGGATAATCACATAAATCATACTCAAAAAGAAATAATAGTAACCGACAAAGAAATTAAAGAAAACATATAATTGATAGATTGATATGCCCCGGGGAAGGGGAGGCAAAAAAGAAAACTAGGGGCAAAAGGGAAGATACTTACCGTAAATATAAACAAGGGACACAAACAAATGTGTCATCAAAACAGTATGGAAAAAAGACATACATCTAAGGAACACAGAGGGGCGCCACCTTTGAACGATCAACAGGGTAAGTACTGCTGGGGAGTTTAAACCGGTAAATGGTGCAGCAAACCTCATTATTAGCCCCACCATATTCCTATAAACGGTATAATAGAATTGAATCTCCGTCAAGTGAAATTCTAACAGTTGTAATGGTTACAAAAGGTGAAATAAGTAGAACAAACCCAATGACCATAACAAAGGTACTCAATGTCTTAAAGGAAGACAGAGCAACAAGAAAAATCACCTACAAGGCCCCGACGAAGCAAGACGAACATTAAGACAATTCGGTCCCAAATGGCTTTAAAAACTGTCCATCATTGTCTCCCGCTTGGTCCGTCAGATGTAATCAAAAGAGGAAAGCGTAGTGTCCACCTGTAAAAGGAATGAACACTAAGCATGCAGTATATCTAGCCATGTATTACGTGAAGAGAGTCAAAAACATCCCCTCTTTAATTACTAAGAAACTGAAAGAATAGGGCATTTTACTGTTTTAGTGTCACTAGTGTTTCAATACAACACAATCGATATAAAGTAAATTAGTATAAACTAAACTAAATTTTTTTACATTAATTCATTTCTGTTACAATGTTTTCATGGTTGTACTTTGCAATAAAATTATTTGAATGTTTTCGCTTTACAACAAAAAACACCAAACTTTAACTTTCCAGTTACTATGCTTTAGTGGCAATTACTCACGAACGTGGATTGTGTCAACGCCTTTAAGTATTCCTGTATAGTTTTATAATCGTGTAAAATATATATATAAAAATGACAACATAAAATATAAAAATGAGTACGACAGATCCCAATTGCTCATATTATAACATAAAAATCAAGAATGTATTGTAGTATCGTTGTTTCTCTATATCCGTAAGAGCATTGTTATATTGCTTAATTACATAAACATTCATCTTGCAGTATATTTCTTTATTCTAACGATCCATCCTATAGCCGTGTCAATGATGAATTTATTATTCTAGCTGTCGGTGTCAGAATCCCTTTGCATGCACTAATTGAACTAAAGTTTCCATTCTTGATACGATAGTCAATCTTTCTTAATGGTATTTAGAGGTCGTTAGATCTCCCGTTAATTGACGCGAGTTCTCAATAGGTCGACGTTTTACGAGCCTTAGCTCACATTTGCATTTGTTTTTAAGTATACGGATTGCTCGATGCTGATATCCACAACTGACTTGTTGTTATCTTATATATCTTTAAAAATGTGATTATGAAGTATTTGATACGTGATTTATTTCTATGTTAAAAGATATACACTAGTGTACTGTTTTATCCTACTTATAAATATAGTCTAATCATCAAATGAAACATCATTTTTTAAAACATTGTATTTTAACACATTACTTAATAATATATTTTGAGGAGTACAATACTGACAAAACGTTCGGACGAATGCACAGCTGTTGAACCTTTATTGAACGTGCATGGGCAAAATATATAGGAAAAATATATTGGTCGGGGAAACATTCTCTTTCAGACCATTGTTCTGTTAGATACGCATATTGCGGTATATTCCTAACTGCTATGAGAAATTTAAAACAATCTAAAATTTTGTCTGTTAAGTTATGTTAAAGATGTCGCCAGATAATCCCCAACACATAAAGTTAAATTTGGCACGGTGTTGGGATAGATACCATTTTGACGTCCAAAGACAAAACCTAAAACGTTTGAAATAAAAAGAGAAACTAATGAATTAGATAACACGTATAATGCAGCAGTAGCTGTTATTCATTTATATAAAGCAAAACTATGTTTTGAAGTCAACGGAGCTTTCTAAGTAGTACAGACCATCACAATTTACATCCATGCCATTAAGAACTGATGTTATGTTATCAGATTTCAGATACAAACTAAATATGAATTGCAAGTTTTGTAAAACATTTATTTCCTCTTCCAACATTTGTTGTTTTCGTGCACACAAAGATAAAACAATAATTGAAACTTCACAGCAATTATCCCTAAGATAATAAAATGTATTGGGTTTACCATATGCTGTTGCATTTGGTGGGTTTTATATACTAGTACATGAATTGAGACACTCCCAAAAACAAAAGAAATTAATATTCAATTGATTTATGAAAAACAAAAACAATTGTTAGATTGCCAAATCTATAAGTCTATAACTTTCCCTAAATTCATTCTTTAAGAAAATAGGTTAATTGAATAAAACACATTTGTTCTTAACCTGCAAATGTAAACAGTAATGTTCACAGTAATGTTTTACTGATGATTTTTATCATGCAATGAAAGCTCCTATATTCTGTACATTTCGTTTTCATATTTGTGTAGACAATTGTTCAAATATTTCACGAGTTTTTTTTATATATCTATCTAGGGGCTGCGATACTTCTGAATTCTGAAGTACTTTTGTGAGTTTGTACATGTATTTATCACGGAGTTTGTTTCTTTATTTTCCAACTCCGTTTCGTTAACTTCTGTGAAATATATGTCACGTTATCTAATATAGATAATACTCATTACAATAATTTTGTATATATAAATATAGGTATGGGAAAATATGCACAACTAAAATACCAAGAAGGATACACGAACATAAATCTTGTGACAATATAATGGAAGGGAACTAACGTATAAAATGTAAAAGATAAGAAGTACAAATATAATGCCCTCTTCAGGGTTTTATAACGTGAATAATATATACATAAAAACATAATTCATTTACGTGTGTATTGTGTTGTGTCAAAAGAAATGAACTTAAAGACAATCAGCAAGAAAGGTGATAAAATTGTATTGATTTTGTATAGACCGTTACTGAATAGTCATTGATATGTTCTTCACAATAGAATTTTATAGCCTGCGGTCCTACGTTGTTTAACTTAGAATCAATACGTTCGTAATAATGATAGAAAAAAGAAATACATAAGATAATGTTTTTTGTTTGGATTTTACGTCGCACCAACACAGTAGAGGTCATATGTAGACTTTCCAGCTTTCTCCGTTAAACTTATTGCCCCTCGGTTTATTATTTAATTTCTATTGATCACATACCAAAAATAAAGACCGTTTGAAGTGAAAAAGAATCATCGACGCGCCTATTGTTTAACGCGAACATTTAGCGTGTCTTAACGCTATGTTTATATAACGAAAATGAAGTCACATCAAAATATATTAATGGCCGTGCAGACAGAACAGAACGTATACTTTAGTTCTGACTTGGACTCAACACTCGTCATCATAACATACATATACATTGTTTTATCGTGATTTCATTCACGCCTACTAAACGGTGGCTCTTACACATTTTCGTGATCTGTTTAAATGAGAGCCATCGACACTTCCGTTGCAGAGCCCTCGATGAAAACAAGACTGAAAAGGTAAGACATTTTAGTAAAGATATCAATTTAAAAAGATCATGCTTGTTTTTCAAAAATCGAAGAATGTCATGCCACGTAGAACATTTTTCTCATCATGTTGGGTGAAGTTTCGATAAGAAATACCCTAAAATGACGTTGCTAGAACTTTTACCAAATATAACCTTGTGGGTTTTCTTTTACGAGGAGAAACATTTTGAGTGATTTCCCTTCCGTAAAGTATATGCTGGCCGATGTACTCGTGTATATAGCATTGTCCCAACCTCCTCTTTGGACCAACACAAAAAATAACTTACAGAACTTACTTGAAAACCAAATAATCAAATTTTTATTATTGTGATCGAGCCATCAACAAGGTGCTGGCGCCATCGGCAATGTGAATGAGCCCTCGAAAATGTGATGGAGCCAACACTATCATTCATTTTGTGATAACATGATGGAGTTTAACCGTTACTTAAACTAACTGATTAACATATATACAATTTAGCATGCATCGTATCATTGGGTTGACATATTGAATTAAAATACGCGATTTGATTATTCGAATTCATGAAAATTGAAGTAAAACCTCTTTGTACAAAATATTAACAGATTAGCACACAAAAATAGTTTTTTACTTTTAGTCAGTAAAATTTCAGTTTTTTATTTTGAAATTTATGAAAATTTCAGGTGGAATCTCGACATGAATAAGGGGATACAAAAAAGATTTTCACGTGATGTGTGTAGAAAGACGTACTCCAATAAGGCCATGGTTAAATTTCATCATGAGCAGGCGGCGACCAGTACATTATGTGGTATATGTGATGGGCGATACTCAACACCATCTTCTCTTAAAAGGCACGTTGATCGTGTACATACTTGAGAAAGGGAACTTGTGTTTAATTTGTGTGCACGATTGAAGAATGCAATAGTTCATTCTACACAAATAAGACAGGACGGACCACATACGGAAAAAATGCCCCTCGACTACAGAACTGTTTGGTACAATAATTGCATGTGTGGTTCTTCTTTATACTTTTTTCGCATCTTTGGAGGTGTCATTTAAGTTGCGTTCATAAGTAAAATGTTTCTCACACTTCCCACAATTCAGCTCATTGACATTGTGTTTTTTTCCGTTTGCGGTCCGTCCTGTCTTTTTTGTGTAGAATGAACTTTTGCATTCTTCAATCGTGCACACAAGTTCCCTTTCTCGTGTATGTACACGATCAACGTGCCTTTTAAGAGAAGATTGTGTTGCGTATCGCCCATCACATATACCACATAATGTACTGGTCGCCGCCTGCTCATGATGAAATTTAACCATGGCCTTATTGGCGTACGTCTTTCTACACACATCACATGAAAATCTTTTTTGTATCCCCTTATTCATGTCGAGATTCCACCTGAAATTTTCATAAATTTCAAAATTAAAAACTGAAATTTTACTGACTAAAAGTAAAAAACCTATTTTTGTGTGCTAATCTGTTAATATTTTGTACAAAGAGGTTTTACTTCAATTTTCATGAATTCGAATAATCAAATCGCGTATTTTAATTCAATATGTCAACCCAATGATACGATGCATGCGAAATTGTATATGTTAATCAGTTTGTTTAAGTAACGGTTAAACTCCATCATGTTATCACAAAATGAATGATAGTGTTGGCTCCATCACATTTTCGAGGGCTCTTTCACATTGCCGATGGCGCCAGCACCTTGTTGATGGCTCGATCACAATAATAAAAATTTGATTATTTGGTTTTCAAGTAAGTTCTGCAAGTTATTTTTTGTGTTGGTCCAAAGAGGAGGTTGGGACAATGCTATATACACGAATACATGGACCAGCATCTACTTTCCGGAAGGGAAATCACTCAAAATGTGTCTCCTCGTAAAAGAAAACCCACAAGGTTATATTTGGTAAAAGTTCTAGCAAATTCATTTTAGGGTGTTTCTTATCGAAATTTCACCCAACATGATAAGAAAAATGTTCTACGTGGCATGACATTCTTCGATTTTTGAAAATCAAGCATGATCTTTTTAAATTGATATTTTTACTAAAATTAATTACCTTTTTCAGCATTGTTTTCATCGAGGGCTCTGCAACGGAAGTGTCGATGGCTCTCATTTAAACAGATCACCAAAATGTGAAAGAGCCACCGTTTAGTAGGCGTGTCATTATTTGTTGGTAACGGTAATAAGTATAAAAATATTAAGTGCCCTTCCAACTCTTGGGCCCATTCACTTTTTGTTTCAAATGAAAACCCCAGATAAAATGAACTAATAACAGCTTATGCTGTCTAAGGGACTTTACAGCTAGCTATATATATAATAAATCAGTGGACGCAGCCGTTTAAAGTTGTTTTCGCTGTTGCCAAAAAAGGAATATAACAATTAAATCTGAAACCACAATATAGATAAATAAGAAACTTTGTAAGGAGGCATTTCTCATTGAGTGGAAGTGTAGTGCAAAAGAACCGTAACTCTGCCTTGCCTTTCTTTGGAGTTATGACCCTTTGTTCATTTTTACACCGTGATCTTTGTCCGGGACATGACATAACTCTTAGACTATTAGAGCTATCAACAAGAAGTTTTAGGTAGATAGATCTCATTGAATAGAAGTGTAGCTTAAAAGAACCGTAACTTTGACTAAGGCCTAATTTTGGAGTTATTGACTTTTGTTTATTTTCACTCAGGACATAACTCTAAAATCACAAGAGATATCAACAAGAATCTTTGTAGGTAGATAAATCTAATTGATTAGATGTGATTTGCAAAATAAAGGTAACTATACCTTGCCTAATTTTGAAGTTATTGCCCTTTGTTTACTTTTACACTTTGACCTTTGTCCGGGACATAACTCAGAAACTACAAGAAATATCAACAAGAAGTAGTTTCTCTGTGTCCAAAACCTGTTCGGGGAGCATCACCCAGTTCAACCGGCTCTTTTTTCTATTTTTAAATGTGTTACTCCATGCCCCCTTTGACGCTATGCCCCTTTGAACCTTATTCAAAAAACCAAACGATATATGGCCAGTGCAAACTGTTATATATCAATTGAGTGTTTTCCTATTTGAATCAAGTGAAAAAAACTGTACAGTTATATATCAATACAGTTTTTAAATCCTATATGGAAGTGTACCGAGTATATTGGGTTAGAAAAATCTCAAAGCCATGCGACAATGAAATGTTTAAGATATGTAATTATATCAGGGAGATAAATGTCGCATTAGAATATTTGATTTACAGTTCAATAAATTACATACAGAAATGTGTGTTCTTCTGTGTATACATATATACACATGTATATGATATACAACACTGAAAATGAAGTTATGAAGATACTTTGGTACTTCATTCACTAATCAGTGTGGACATCTAAAATAGAAAGAATTTTTCACTTCTTACGGTCTCCTTGCAAATATGTCTTTATGTGGCAGGGTATTCCAAACCAGTATGAGATAATGTTTTAAAGCAATTTCAAGTGGCACTTTGCATGTAAATTAATCTTAAAATGTTTCTCCGAATTTAATACATCAAAAATATTGACATTGACAAACCTTTTTGACTTTCATAGATTTTAAATAGAAAGTTAGAAAAAAATAATTGTTAGATAAAACGTAAAATGCTGTTGTAATTTTGTGCAATTAATCAATTAACATTTGGTAAAATGTACTTTGAAAGTAATTGTAGCTGTTGTACGGGATACACATTTTCACTTTCAAACTAACAAACTTTCAAATTAAGCTGAATTGCACGTTTATAGATGCCGTTTGTGTAAGATGATTATGATTTAAATCTGAATTTTTTGTCTCATAAATGTATTTAAATGAGATACATGTAAGCAATCATGCAAGCAACGTTTTCGAAAATATACAATATTTTGTTAAAATCGTGCAAAATTCATAAGAAAGTGTTTTATTACTAACGTGTCACATTTAACGTTCTGTGATAACCGCCATATGCACGCCTGCGGTTGTTTCAAAATTTAAATTTAAATTGTTTTTACCAGTTCATGTTAAATGTTGAATTCTGCATAAGCCGATGCTGGGGGGGGGGGGGGGGGGAGGAGGACGGTAGTTTGCAATTAAAAAAACTGAATCAAACCGAGTCTGCAACATTTTAACTTTTGACGCGTTTTCGCTTTCTTCAGGGATTCTGTTTTTCTCTGTTTCACTCACAAGAACACTGCACATATTGTTATATACAATGAACTACTGAAATCGTAAACCTTACCAGTCTAATGTTTGAGAGCTGTATGAGTCACAACATATGCCTATAGAACCAGATGTCTATAATAATTCTATAAAAGTACCGGTAAAATATATTTGTGATGATCCCGAGGTCCCTTCATATCTAACAGCATGCACATTTTTTTTATATGCAGAGGTATGGGAGCATATGATAGATGTGTACATGTATGATCAACATATTTTATATACATTTAGCATACAGAAAGTTGAATTCTGAATCACCTCGAACATCTATTCAACGATAATTATATCAGTACATACCTAAAGTGAAATAATAATAAGATGATAGAATAATAAAAGCAATAAAGTCGCTTACTGTTTTTATTTTAGGTTTTTCTCTGACATACGTCATGTTTACTATGACACATGTAATAACAATAGAAGGAAGTTTTCTGTTCAGCAAATAACATCAATGGTGCTGTAACGATTGAATTAAAGTATTATAAAGTTATATTTCGATGTACATTTAAACTTGGATAAATTTGCCGATATAAAAACAGATAAGCAAAGTTTCAGTTTTCTGATCTAGAAAGCAGTTTCATATCCTTTCTACGTATACTGTGAAGACACTGGAATATAGTAAAACAAAGGTGCATGTACAGAACCATTCTTTCGGAGTAAATAGAAGTCCATCGGAGCAAGGTCAGGCCAAGTCGCTGAGAAAGTGAGTTTAACAAACCTTTCCTTCATAAGACAATCAAGTTTGATACGCACTGGTGATATATCGTCATTCAAACACCTGGCTTACATGTTGCATATCTTTGTTGTTTTTATTATTTCTGAAACTATTGAGGAACTTTAGTGTTGTGGCACATTTACTGTACAGTAACGGAACATGAATGGCAAGAGCAGCAATTGTGAAAAATATTGCAAACATATTTTTTGCTTCCAAAGTAGCTCGTGTTGCAACATAATTTCCAGACATTTATGCAATAAACAGGCCTCAATAACATAACCAGCATTTAATGGTGCATAAACATACATATGATATTTAAAAGCATTTGCTTTCTTAAAATTTAGTTTGCATGAAAAATAGTTTATCAATTTTAGTAAAAGAAATACTTACCATTATGTCTTAATCTTTTGAGATACACACAAGATAAAAAGAAAAATCAGGCGACCGTGTAGGGGGCCTATTTACAAATGCGCTAGATTTATAGGACGGCAAAACAAAAATAGGGATTGGTAAGACCTCCAACTTAAATATGTATTAATAAGAAATGTATTGGAAATTTTTTTTAGAAAAAAAAACTTTATATTTTTTCTGAAAATATCAACTTTTTTCTATCGGTGTATGATTTTTTTATGGTTACATGACCTTTTGACCTTTCATATTCAGCATATACTCAGACATATTAAAGTAAAAAAAACATGCAGTTATACTTTGGCATACAATAAGTATAAGTTGCAAGTCAACTTATGTGAAAATATGTTAAAAGAAAATAATTTTAATCAGTCATATTCTCATAGTGAATTTTTCATTTATCGCGTCCATCTTGGACGCCATCTTGGATTTCTCTGATCGCCACCATTTATGCCAATTGATGCCAGCAGTTTTGGAAACTACAAACATTTGGGAACATTTTGGTATATGTCATGCCTTGTTAAAAAATGGGTCCGGGTTCACCTTTCTGAATGGCCTGATTGTCACCCTACCACTATGAATTCTATCATACATGTATATAACCTTAACCATCCAAGGTATCAAACATTTTACATAGAATATTAACTTTATCAGACCAGTCTAACTCAAGATAAAGCTTATAAGCGTCTGACTTCCAATCACCAATTAGTTGTATATGTTCAGGTGGAATGTCAGATTTAAAGGCTAAGGCCGCAAACCCCCTTCTAAAGGTATGAGTTGAAAAATTTTTAGGGTCTAAACCTATTACAGAAATACATTTTTTTTAAAAATAGATATAGATTTAATCAGAGAAAAAAGATCTGTATCAACCAATATGTGTCTAAGAACTGTAAAGACCGCGAAAAAATGACTGAATTTATAACAACGCGTAGGAATACAACTAAATCAGTGACCCGAGAAATACAAATACATAAAGAATGACCCAACATGTTAACCAATAAAAAATTCTGTATTATATCGGTAATTAATAGATTTTAGATAAATCGAAAATACTCGAATGTATTTTAATAATTAAAGAATTTTTCAAAAAGTCATATAATTGACCCTGAATCGTAATTACTATTTATCTTATAAAAATAAGGCATTTCCGTATTTGATCCCGTTACCAACGGTTACAAAAACACGTTCTTATTCGTGTGTATTGTATGTGCATACGGTTGCTATCGTTCATAGGTCATTTGAGATATATTGCACTTTATAAAGCTTTATTTTTCATTTAGATTTACATAAGCTTTTAGGCGTGCTGCAATAAAAGTCCAGAGTCTGTGCTTTTATATTTATCATAAGAAGTAAATTTTCATTTACGAATCAAGCCCATAAAAAATGAAAAAAATATCTTATTTAATTTTTTAAACAAAGCTCTGAAACTGTTGAAATTTGATTCATTTGAAATTTTAAACTTAGTGTTATTGACTAACGGCAAATGGAATCTTGTAACCTTTTCAAATGTTTTATGGCTATAATAAGGAATAATTTAGTATCCGTATTCTTTCATACTTTGATTTGATGAATTTAGCTAAACCTATAAATTTTGGCAACTGACATAAATAAATGTTTTATAACCTGAAATATTTAATTTTAAATTTTTTTTATTATTTTTATATAATTGCTTTTGTCCATTTCTAACACGCGATGAAGAAACAATATGATATGTTGGTATCACTATCATTTTACAGTTCTCAGTTATCTTCAATAAGATGCCAAATTGCTCTATAAACCTTCTTTAATTTAAAATGATTGTACTTGTTTGAACGTGTTAGTTCTTAATAATTATGATTCACTAAACTATAACAAGAAATAAATATATAGAATAAATGTATCATACAAGCCAAATAAGGACACAAATTCCTTTTTGAGGTAAATATGTTTTTCAGTCTTAAATTCGAACAAATCAACTATTTACATATCATGTACAGACTTATATATAACGCATATCCCAACTTCGATATTGTCTGTAATTCCATATAACAATACATGTACCTGTGCTCAACATTATTTATCTTCTTTTGTATCAAATGCTTAAGTTCAAATTTTTATCTGATAACGAAAAAAGTCGTCTTCATAACGTACTGTAGATAATAATGGTTCATCTCCTCGATATGTTGTGTATCGTTTTCAAGTTCGAGTCCACGCCTCTTTTTTCCGTACGAAGTGTACGTCTCTCTAATTCCTACTCTTCACCAGCATCTTTTGTCTCTTTCTGAAAGCTTCAATTTGTACTTCACTTTCATTTTGACACATCAAATTTTCATATAATTCACTCTCATGCTTTTGACAGATTATATTTTCAGATAATTCACTTTCATGGTTGAACGAAAATCTATCATGTCAAATATATCCTGAATATCTGTGTTAAAATCTTAAACAAAGCATTTTTGATCAATTCTTTTGTTTTTGCCGAAGCTGATATATCTTGTAGTGGTTCCAGCTCTACATCCGTTATATCATCAATGTTATAATTTAACTCTTGACGGCTCTTTTTATTCTTTTCAGAAGTATCGCCACCGCTGATATCTTCAAAGTCGCTATAAGCGGCAGTACATGTTGCAAGAGGTAGCTCGTCGCTGCTTATGTCATCACCACTACTAAGGAATTGTATATTCCTTTCCATTATGTATTTTATATAATGGAGCTAAATTTGCAGAATCATTAGTGACTAGGCATTTACCATACTCCGGATTAATTCGGTATTGTCACATATTTTGACCTCGATGTACTGTATGACATTTCTCACGCTAGTTTTATCAGATGTTTACAGAGATAGTCTCTTCTAATTGTATTCCCCTTGCATGCACGTTTTTGACAATTAAAATATTCTAATGTAACACCGTGTTTCTCTTTAATATGTCTAACAAAGTTTGTTTAAATGTATACTTCTTTGTGCAAGTATCACACTCGTACAAGAAAAGACATAAATTCCACAATTTATCTTTACAAAACCCGTTGTTTTTACTGACAGCACATCTATATATGAGCGATAAGCATCTTTGTCGCAAAATACCCGCTTTCCCTGTGCATTTCATGGATAGGTTATATTCTTCATTATTGTTCTAAACTATAAGTCAACACATGGCTGCTTTACATTATGTGCACCAAATTTCGCACAAAAAGCACTTGCTTGTATCTCATTGAAAAAATTTCTTCTGCATATATGCGCCACAAATAAGGTTTGCCCACACTAATTGAAAAGGCGCTTACAGTTTAGTGTTTTGGCAGATTTGCAGTCATTCCAATGCAGGAAAAATATAATCGGACACTCTTAAGCAATGAAATTCTTATGCTGTACATTAATTTATCACAACTAGCACTTACTCCACTGAACAAAATATTGTTGACACTACGGCCAACACACGCGGTTAACTCGGTTCTATACTAGTGATTTCTTATCGTTTAAACAGTCTTAAATACGCTGTTTTGCAACAATTGCAGCTTTTCGCACCTTTCTGGTGACGTATGGGATAAATCACCTTCGCTGTTTCAATGGGATTTACTAGACATAATGGTCTTTATCGAGTTAATCCATCTGCACAATTTACAAGCTCACTAATCTTTCCTAACCTCCAGCTTCCTCTCGGAATATTTTCTTTGATAAATACTATGTTACCAACACAAGTAATACATTTTGTTTTGTATTTTCCTTGTTTCAGTAATGTTTATGTTCTTTCCGAAGAGTAGACACATATTCATTACGTCAAATTTTCCAGAAATTATCAAACAAGTATTGCCCTTTTTTCCAGATTTGAAGTAATTAGTCAGCGTTTTAAATTTGTGTCACTTTGAGATAGCTCACATTTGGGAATTCTACTTTTAGGATTGAGGCATATAAAGTGCGCGGGTGTAAATGTTGGATTAGAACTAAAAAATATATCATCTCTGACGTAAACCAACGGGCGAAAAAAGATGTTCACAACTGATTCCGTTTCTTTCAGACTTTCAGTACTGTTGATCAGGATTCAACAACATTTATCCAATTTCCCTTCGAAGAGACCGTTTTCTAAGCTGAAGTTACGTAATAACATTGAGTACTTTTAGTAAGTTTTAGTAGTTTTTAAAGTTATTTGATATAATTATGGAAATAATAAATCCCCATGGGGACTCTCACGTTATCTCTCATGAGCAGGCTCAATCTTTTTTTCTAGGCAGGAAAACGTTTTTTTTTTCAAAACGCAGTCAGAATATTATTTAAAAGAAACAAATCCTGCATTTGTAAACCAAATTACAGCGACATATTCTAGAACAAAATAAAGAAAATTAAACGATTCCGTCTTCATGTGAAATATTGCTAAGAAAAACCTAAAATATACCCAAAATATATTTTTCAAAATGTTGAAGATGTTCTTCCGTTAACTTGTCAGTTACTATGTATTTATTCTTATGTAGTGGTTTGCCTGTCCGTGCTCTGCCTTGTGCCCTGTCCTGCTTTTGTTTGGGGTCCTCCTTGCCACTGGCTCTTGTTACTGGGTCGGGTGGGGGTTGCGTTCATTGAACGCCGCCTTTCCTTGTTGATCTTGTTTATCATATTTTAAATTCTCCAAAAGTTAATAATGTTCTTTCAAATTTCCAATTATCCTGAAATTTGTAAGAGTAAGATATATTTTGCAAAATTCCAACAAAACCTAAGGTTTAAAATATGATAAATAAGACCAACAAGGAAATGCGGCGTTCAATGAACGCAAGCCCCATATGACCCAGCAACAAGAACTAATGGCAAGGAGCCCAGGCGGACCCCCAACAAAAACAGGACAGGGCAAAGACAGAGCACGGACAGGTTAATCATTAAATGATAAATAATTTGTAACTGATTAAGAATTCAAACAAAATAATAATAGGCCCGCAAAGGGGAAGGAGACACGAGACCGGGGGAAAGGGTTAATCAAAGAAATAAAAACTAGAGGCAATTGGGAAGATACTTACCGTAGACGAGAAAACAACAAGGGACACAAGCAAAAGTGTCACCAAAACAGTATGAAATAACATAGATATACATCTAAGGAACACAGTGGGGCGCCGTCTTGGAACGGTCAGCAGCATAATAATGACTGCTGGGGAGTTTAAACCGGTTACTGGTGCACCAAACCTCGCTCTTAGCCCCACCATGTTCCTATAAACGAGACAGTGTAAATAAAATGAATCCCCGCCAAGTGAAATTCTAACAGTTGTCATTGTTACAAAAGGTTAAATAAGTAAAACACTAAAATGATCATGTAGAAACATATAAAAGTAAACCCAATGACCATAACAAAAGTACTCAATGTCTTAAAGGAAGACAGAGCAACAAGAAAATCACCTACAAGTGCCCGACGAAGCAAGGCAGAAGACGAACATTAAGACAATTCAGTCCCAAAGGGCTTTAAGAACTATCCATCATAGAGTCTCCCACTTGGTCCGTCAGATGTAATCAAAAGAGGAAAGCGTAGTGTCCAACTGTAAAAGGGTTGAACACCAAGCATGCGGTATGCTTAAAATAATTGGGTCATAACCTCTTTTAATAAACCGTTTGATAATTTTAGTGAAGACGGCAGAAAAATTACTATGACCCATGATCCTACGAAGTTTGTAAACCACATCATCATAGAAGTCAGGTCTGCTAATACCTTGTCGTAAGAGTTTTTAAATTACAATTAAATTTAAAACTAAGTCTGAATTACGATAGTAAAACTTAGTAAAATATTTACGCAATTTATGATAGCGATAACCTTGTTTAAGAAGTTTGTTAGTAATAAATAAATTTCGTTCATTAAAATCATCAACACGACTGCACGCCCTAGCAAATCTAATTAATTGAGAAATATACACCCCATATGATGTAGCATGAGGTACATCTCCATCTAAATGTGGGTAGTTAACAATATTAAAATCAAAATCATCTCTTTTATCGTAGATTTTAGTTACTATAGTATTGTTAATGATAGAAATGTTTAAATCTAAAAAAGATGTAATAATGTCTGAAGAGTTAGTTTTATTCAATTTAAGTTCACTGGGATATATTTTAGAAACCAATTGATCGAAATAAGGATTATTCATGTTAAAAATATCATCTAGGTAGCGGGAAGTGTTGTTAAATGCATGTATAATTTCCTGATGCAAAGCAGGGGAAAGACTTAACATAAAATCCCTCTCATAGCAATAAAGAAATAAATCAGCTATCAGGGGGCACAATTTGTTCCCATTGGAATGCCTATTACCTGTTTGAAAACTGTATTACCAAACCTGACAAAAATCACGGTGTCAAGGGTATACGCATCATTTTTCCGCGTACCGCCGATAATTTATCATCCTGCGCGCAACACCGTATCATTCTTACGTAATCTTCTGAAAAGTGCGAGAGGTCAATTCAAAAATGCCAAAATTTCTTACATATTTTGATTTTATTTTGAGAGTTTGCATACATCACGGAAGTTTTGAATGATTCATCTATGTGTGCAAAACATTCTGCAACAATATTTGTCTATTATAACCTGAAACTAATGAAAACACTTTTATACGTGTGAAACAATTGTGTTCTTGATGCGAACATTTTTCATCCTTTTCCGAAAGTAAAGCTGTCGGAAGAAGTATCATGTGTCAAATTATCACAAAAAGCATTGACCCGAGCTGATAACATATCAATTTTATACAAATAATGCAAAATAATGTTGTAAAATCAAGAAAACGTTGATAAACATGGTACCGCATCATGCAGAACAATGGCACCGCTTCTTTTTGCGCGGTTATACTGCATACATGTACTTTAAAATATGTTTAACCGTTTTTTTTTGTTGTTGTTTTTTTTTGTTTGAGAGGGGGGGGGGGTATTGTTATTTTTTTAATGTAGGATTGACAAAAAAGGTAGATGTTGGTTATCGGTTAGAGTAAGCAGGGCAGTGGATTACCTGGGCCTTGAAGCAATCTGGACCTATATAGTTTTTTAAAGATAATTTCTTGTTAAAAATCTATGCTTACGCAGCAGTTGCATTTTATGTCTGTTGTGAAGTTGAACTTTTCTTTGGACAAGGGAATTGCATAATATTTGCAGATATCAGTAATTGAATTTTTTCTCAAATTCGTTAATACAACACACAAGCAAGTCAAAGCTCATATTGCTAAAATAGTATTTCTTTTTTACATTTGGATTTTAGTTACTTAACTAATTGACTGGGCACGTAACTTACGCATGTTACTGATTTTTTATGAAAGGCAACTATGTATGGTGGCTGATTTGGTACATTGCGCGTTGCTTTGCCGATAGCAACGACGCAACCTATATCGTGATTGCCTTTTCGTCTTGTTGCTAGCGACAATACGACAAAACACCAAACGGTGCGTTGTCGCGCTGTCGTCTTGTTGTCCTTTTTCTAGCGCAGCACGCCAAACAGCGCGTTGTCGTGCGGCGTGTTGTCGCGATGTCACATTGTCGCTCGGTTCAAATTGAAGGATTGGCTGATAAGCAGCGAAAGGGCGACTTCGCGCCGCATGAAAATGCACATTTTGGCGTGCTGTGCTAGAGACAGGACCAGAAGACAACAGCGCGCCGTTTGGCACTTTGTCGTGTTGTCGCTAGCGGACCACAAGACGAAAGTAGGACAACGCGCCGTTTGGAGCTTTGTCGTGTTGTCGCTAGCGCAAACTAGACGCACAAAAGCGTACCAAATCAATAACCATAATGTACTTGAGTTATCCTCCCTGTATTATTATACGACTATAATCCCCCGCCCCCACCAGCAGAGCTATTCAAAAAGTGTATTCTCACGTCTGTAAGATATGGTGGCTGATTTGGTAAATGGCGCGGTGCGTTGTCTATAGCAACTTTTTGTCTTGTTGATAGCAACAACACGACAAAGCCCCAAATGGCATGTTGTCGCGCTCTTGTCTTGTCGTCCTGTCTGTAACGAAGCCCTAACCAAACGGCGCGTTGTCATGCAGCGTGTCATGCGGCGTGTTGTCGCAATGTCGCCTGTCCCTTGGCTTATATTAAGCCAATCCTTCGACTTGAACCGAGCGACAATATGACATCGCGACAACACGCTGCACGACAAGGTGCCGTTTGGAGTACATCGTTAGCGACAGGACAAGTCGAAAATCGGACAACGCGCCGTTTGGCTAGCGCCAACACGACGCACAAAAGTGTTCCAAATCAGCCACAATAGTAAGATAACTGTTACTTTCGACATGGATTTAGTGCAGTTGAAATATACAGTGTCCTTCTTGGGAGAATTAAAGAACTGCTATTGATATGCTTGATTTTTTCGTAAAGTTTTGTCCGCCTTTCTGTATTATTATAGATAAAGTAGCAAGATTTTATTCTCACAAAATACTCGCGCCATTCAACATTGAATTCACTTAAAATAGAGATTTAGTCAATCTTTACAGGCGATATTTCACTGCCTCAAACAGGACACTATAGAAACCGATGGAAAGTAGTGCGCATCTCATGAGAATATTTAGTTTATCGAGAAATTGGATGGCCATTTCCAGAACCAAAGTAACTGTTGATTTTTGCATTGACGAAACTAACAGTTGTTCGTTGGAAGATGGTACAACACTAAGTGTTGTTTTTTTTATATCGTCTGACATTCTATAAAAAACAACATTAACTTGACATTTACTGTACCCACATTCTGTTACAGCCAAAACATTGTTTATCATAAATGAAAGTGAATTATGTCCGATTGATTAAGTGCACGAAAGTTCCGTGCGAATACAATTTACCTACACCTTTCACTGCCCAATGATTAAAAGCCTTGCAAATATTTCTATAGTTTTATATTTTCAACGTGAAAATACATAGATCTATTTATAATTAAATGTGTTTATTAATTTATCGGTTCTTTACAATTAAACGTCGTATAAGTCAGATACAGTTACTCGTATTTTCTTCAAAATTGTCTTCTTATGTCTGTAAGAAGACAATATTGAAGGAAAACGCGTACTGTATCCATTACATATTGGTGTCGGCATGCTTGTATTTCTTCGTTTTGTTCCAGTTATTGATAGACTATTATAAAACTTAATGATAACTTTAACCACAACAATTTAAGATTCTTGCTCAAGGAAACATTGCGCCTCGACAAGCAATGCCATAATTCAAAGTCCGCCGTTTCAGTCTAGAAGTCTCGGCTTCGATTCCTTACTCTTCTCATGTATTTACTCAAATTCTTTAGTTATAACAATATTTTATTTATGAACAATTCATTTACATGATAATTGACAAATATTAAATTGCACGGATTGAGTAGGAAGCTTGAATTTTTTTAGAACTCTCTCCGTAAGCACGATCTCAAAGAGTATGTATAAAATGGTAACAATATATATGCATATTTGTGTTAAATATACATAACATTTTCACTATAAACTTGCTTCTTTACATGCATAATAAAGTCAGCAATTTGCACTCAGGTCGTTCTAATCGACCGATCTCAATAATAAAGTAAAGACTCAGATTCTTTCGAATGTGACCGTGGTCCAATGTGTTTACACCGGACACACAAAGAACCAGGTTTGCTTCTAGAACTGACTAGTATTTATGCATTTTCCCCCGGTTTGTAAATAATTAATATGCATCTACATGCTTCGCCCAGATGGGCAACAATGAATAAATACAAATAAAATTATTCACCATTAGGTTAATGATCATGTTGCGGTGCAAGTCTAGCGCAAATGTATACGGTGCCACAATTTTCGGTGCGGACCCATGATGCGGTACCAAGAACTCGGTCAGTTGTCACGCTTTTATGACTTTTTTAAGAAATTAAATAGCTTAAATTTGTGTGTACTATTTTTTGTATGCATATCTTTGATGCTTACAGTTATATCAAATAAATATTTTGATTGACAATATAATTTTCTCCTTTTAAAAGTTTTCCAAATGGTCATTTTCCCCAAGCCAGCACTAGCTGTTTTCATTAAAACAAAGAAATCGTACAAGTCTTTGATAAAAACTAGGTAAACACATAAGCTTCAATGATCATGATATTCCGTAGACACACTTTTATGAATACACTTACTTCAAAAGTGTGACTTTCAGGTCGTTTTCTATCATGCATGTTGTGTTTCAGTGTTTGTTTTGTCTAAAATGATACGGTGCTGCACGCAGGATGATAAATTATCGACGGTATGCGGAAAAATGATGCGTATACCCTTGACACCGTGAAAATGTTATCTAATAAAAAAGAAAGTGCTTTACAAACTTCGTCACAGGTCCACATTGTATATTGTTTAATGATAACATTGGTAAAGAAAGCCTTCTTTGAATTGCAAGCAAGAAAAGTGACATGTTCTCTTGCAAATGTTTTTTGAATTAAAGATACTAATTTATCATTTATAAGATTATGCGGCAATGTTGTATATAAGGTAGAGAAATCGTAAGTAGCTTGATAATTCTTAACTTTAAACTTATTTAAAATTTCAGTTGAATTTTTAATAGACCAAAAAAGATTTTTGCCCGTATTTTCATAAACAGTTCCACAGTATCTAATTACATGTGTCTTAATCAGTTACAAATTATTTATGTGTCTTAATCAGTTACAAATTATTTATCATTTAATGATTAACCCGTCCGTGCTCTGTCTTTGCCCTGTCCTGTTTTTGTTTGGGGTCCGCCTGGGCTCCTTGCCACTGGTTCTTGTTGCTGGGACATATGGGGGTTGCGTTCATTGAACGCCGCCTTCCTTGTTGATCTTGTTTATCATATATTATTTGATGGCAGTAAGACAAGAAGTCAATAAAATAGAAAGATTACTGGTAGTGCAAGATAAAGAATTAGCAATAAAGCGGACTTTAAATGGAAGTTTATGTAATTTTGGAATCCAGTACATGATAGGAAGTTTAACCTCTTTCTCATCAACACGTACTTTAAAGTTAGTTTTTCACAATATCCTTTTCAGAAAGAACGGTTTTAGAATAAGTATTGGTGCTGTTAAGTTCATTTTGTAAAACATTTATATAATGAATACGTCATACAATGATTATGTTATTGGCCGCCTTGTCTGCCGGAACTAAAACAAATTTAGAGTGGAACGCTAATACATCCTTTCTGAGATGCCGTAAAATAAGTCTAGGTTTAGGTGGTAAAAGATGTTCATTACCACGGTAAAATTTGATGCGTGATTCAATAATATTAAATATATTATGTTTCCATGAATTAAGTGCATTACTATCAGCATTTTCGCGACGACACCATTTTACTGAAAAGTCCTCGATCGATTCAGCTATCTGACTTCGACAAGCATTAAAATCAATATCGGAAGGAATTCTATATTTTGGTCCTTACCATACATAAATATAAATTACGGATTCTCTTGTCGTTCATTATATCAAAATCACCAGTGATTATATGGCCAAAATCCAAGTTACAGAATTTAGATTTTTTTCAGTCTCAACTAGTAGGTGTATTAGACTCAACGTCTAGGTCAGAGACAATTTTGTTATAATTGAATATGATATTTCTGACAGGTGTTTTATATTTATAGCAAATAATTGGAATCTCAAGAGTTTTTGAAATATTTAGGAATCGCGTCAGTAACGCGTTTATCGCGAAAAATACTAGGTAAATCGATGAAATCAATACCTTTGTTTAGAAAAGTAACTTTATAAAGTGCCTGTCATGTTCAGCGGTGGTGTCGATATGAGGTCTTAAAATATGCTGTGTAAAACTTTGTATAAGGTAGGCTGCAGTATATAAAGGATCAGTTTGGATAACTATGTTATCAACTTCTTCGTCTAAAGTTTTAAGAGACCGAAGAGAAAGAGAGGTTAGACGTGATAACATAGCATGTCTGCCCGAATTAGTCATGATGTTATTTAAATCGGAAACAGACAAAGTAATTTTTGATTTACGTTTGATGTTACCATTTTTACGTATTCCGTGAGATCGAGATTTCCGCTTCCGTATGTTAAGAATAGAAAAAATGTCAATACTTGGATCTTTAGAAATATTGCCTTGTTGAAAGATATAGTGGAAAAGGGGTTTGTAAATTTTTAATCCATTTCAACTCAGCTAAATGTCTGGCTTTCACTTTAAAACTAGACGATGTATCAGAATTGTAAATAATTTGTTCCACTGGTTGAATTGTTACATGTTTAAAAGAATGGCCAGCTTTTCTAAAGTGTTGATATAAAAGAGTAGTAAATTTGCTACGATTTCTCATTTTATAGAAGTGTTCTCGGAATCTAATTTTAAGAGAGCGTCCTGTTTGCCCAACATACTGAATGCCGCAACCTGGAGCATTTCATGTTAACACATAAATAAAATGAGTTGACTTTCAGTCTATATCAGAGTTAAAAATTGTATTAAATGTTCTGCCATTAACTGTAGAGGTAATAGTAGACCTGTGCGATAAAAAGTTACAACATCCGCACCTCTTAGAATTACACTTGTTTATAGAAGGGTACACTCTAGACCTATAAGGAAAATTGGTCTGTTTGATGTTGTATTTCTTTAAAATTGTATGTTTAATTGGTGAGATTCTTATACGGAGTGAATTTCTGAAAATGTTAGAATTACAATTAAAAGACTGCGGTATATAAAACGAATTAACAGATGACACATTTAAAGGTGAGAGAACGACAGAAGGTGTATTACTTGTAATACTGTAATGCTGATGTGAATTAACAGGTCTAGAGTGCAATCGAAGAGGAGAAAGAGATATTCTTTTATTTAAATTGAAAGTATTCATGATTGGGTATGCAATAAAAGGCTTTCTGCAAAAATTGGTGCATCAATTGAAGAACGGAGTATGCAACAAAACTAAAACAGATTATAAAAACAAAATAAAAATATTAATGCACCAGTAAACGCAGAACTTTCAAAAGGGAAAAGGAAATAAATAGAATAATTGGGAAATGTTGGCAGGGCATGAAAGAGGGCGACAAACAATGAACGCTGAACAATCCCTTGTGGATGAAAATATAACAACATTGATTGCATGTACGGGGAGACTTTATTGAGCGGTACTTAATTCTCAATACTTAATAGTGCTGGCATCAATGATCCCGAAGGACCAGAAAAAAACACCCCTCACGCCCTCTAGCACCGGCTTGAGCGGTAATCACTTCACAACACTTAATAGTGCTGGCATCAATGATCCCAAAAGACCAGAAAAATACAACAACACTGAAGTGTAGTACGGGGTATTTTTTAACAGCTGCCATACCGCACTTGACACCTGCTGTTGTGAAGTATAAAAATCTGGTAACAAAGTGATCCCTCTGAAGCATTAATCACAACAAAATTACCAGAGAATTGCAGACTCGGTTTGATTGAGTCTGTACATGGGGGATAATGAAAACGTTCAACATCTCTCACGCCCCCCTAGCAACGGCTTGAGCGGTACTTAATTCTCAATACTTAATAGTGCTGGCATCAATGATCCCGAAGGACCAGAAAAATATAACAACACTAAAGTGAAGAACGGGGCAAATTTTTACAGCTGCCACGCAGCACTTGACACCTGCTGTTGTAAAGTATAAAAATCTGGTAACAAAGTAATCCCTCGGAAGCATTAATCACAACAAAATTACAAGAGAATTGCAGACTCAAATATTATCTTATAGAGCACTTTCTGAAATACACCAGCACCTATTATAACTGTTTCTTCTCAACACATTTAGAACTTTCCAGACTTCAAAGAAAGACTGAAGAAAGCCCAACACGGCAAAATTGAAAATGTTGCAGGCTCGGTTTGATTGAGCCTGTTCATGAACCACGATGTGTTCAATCTCTCTTTCAGCCGGCTTCTCCAAAATCAGACACAACATCTTTTAAACATTCACCTTCAAAGTGAAAGGAAGGTCCTTCTCCTGCCAAAGTGTCAAGCCTGGATGATTTAAGTAAGAATATGAGTACCTTTCAGGAGGACTTAGACACAAAACTGAAAGCAGTCCTCGACTCATTAATGGTTGGTAATGTCCAGAGTGCAAAGGAGGACTTGAACAGATTGAGAAGGACATCAAATGCCTATTTCAGTCAAAGTTCCTTTGTATTGAAAGACCTTCAAATGAAGAGAGTAGCAAAAAAGCAAAAGTTTACAACAACAGAGAAGAACTATAACCTCTATCTTCATCGTGAGAGTAACGATCGGAAGAGAAGATTAAAAGTATGAAAATGGAATGGCTTCAAAGGATGCCCAGGCAGCATGTGATATATTTGATGATGATTTGACAGTGATGATGCTGCTATTCTTTATGAGGATCAAGTATTAAATGTCAGGGAAAAGTAGGAAAAATGTATTGATAGATGATTCTGACAGGAACAGAACAACAGACATCTGCTAAGGTTTCAATTCAAATACAGATGTCACATACAGTCAGTCACAAGAAACTACAGGCTTTCTACTGCCTCTACCAAAAAAACTAGGGAAAAAGTAGGGCATTTTTTTAGCAAAAAGTAGGGATTTCTGATGTTAAAAAGTAGGGATAAAGTAGGAATTTCTTACCGTTTTAGTTAAGTGTCACATTGAAGGTTCCATGATAACCGCCGTATGAACACATCTGCGGATGTTTCTAAATTCAAAATTTTACTATTTCACGTTTAAATGTTGAATTCTGCTTAAGCCGGTGCTAGGGGGCGTGGACGGTAACTTGCACTTTCCAGTACCGTCCATGAACAGGCTCAATCAAACCGAGCCTGCAACATTTTCAATTTTGCCGTGTTGGGCTTTCTTTAGGGATTCTGTATTCATCTATTTTATGATCACATCCGTGTTATTTGTGCCGTGTGGCGGCTGTAAAAAGTCTCCCCGTACATTTAATCAATGATGTTATATTTTCGATCCTTGAAGATCGTTCAGCACGACATTATTGTTGTGCTTGTGGTATTTTTTAGTTTTCAAGTTTTCGGCATTTTCTAGTTGGGTGGTTCCAATATTCCTACTTGAATAATGTTGAATCACCCTTAGGATATGTTGCCTGCTTTTTAAATTTGTCTTTTGACGTCTTATCTGTGATACGCAGGCTTCATAACCTCCGATCCCCTTTCAAATTTCCATTTTATTTAGTTCCGCCCATTGTTTTCTCGTTTAGGGCACACGCTTTTTATTACTTGGGGACCATACGCCGCTTTTCATGGAATGGCACGGAAGTGTCACATTGAAGGTTCCATGATAACCGCCGTATGAACACATCTGCGGATGTTTCTAAATTCAAAATTTTACTATTTCACGTTTAAATGTTGAATTCTGCTTAAGCCGGTGCTAGGGGGCGTGGACGGTAACTTGCACTTTCCAGTACCGTCCATGAACAGGCTCAATCAAACCGAGCCTGCAACATTTTCAATTTTGCCGTGTTGGGCTTTCTTTAGGGATTCTGTATTCATCTATTTTACCATCACCAAGACCACATCAGGCTGTGTGTATCTTCAGTTCAGTCCATGCTTGAAAGACAGGCACCTGAAATTGTTTTTTTATTTCTCTTGAAATACAAGTGCACCAATACAAAATGTTGTTTACAATGATAAGGACAAATATAATCAGCAAAACAAACATACAATGAGTATATCTAACACCTAGTTTTAAGAACATTCACATTAGTAAGGCGAGAGCTACTAGATCCTAGTCTATTACATAGTCAAGGTAAATGCAAACAAGCTGTGAATACCAACACCAGGATGTACACTAAATAGATAAATACAGAATCCCTAAAGAAAGCCCAACACGGCAAAATTGAAAATGTTGCAGGCTCGGTTTGATTGAGCCTGTTCATGGACGGTACTGGAAAGTGCAAGTTACCGTCCACGCCCCTTAGCACCGGCTTAAGCAGAATTCAACATTTAACATGAACTGGTAAAATTTAGAATTTTGAAACATCTGCAGATGTGTTCATATGGCGGTTATCATGGAACCTTCAATGTGACACGGTAGTGCCATTCCAAGAAAAGTGGCATTTGGTTCCCAAGTAAAAAAAAGCGTGTGCCCTAAACGAGAAAACAATGGGCGGAACTTAATAAAATGGAATTTTGAAAGGGGATCTGAGGTTATGAAGCCTGCGTATCACAGATAGGACGTCAAAAGACAAATTTGAAAAGCAGGCAACATATCCTAAGGGTGATTCAACATTATTCAAGTAGGAATATTGGAACCACCCAACTAGAAAGTGCCAAAAAGTTGAAACTAAAAATACCACAAGCACAACAATAATGTCGTGCTGAACGATCTTCAAGGATCGAAAATATAACATCATTGATTAAATGTACGGAGAGACTTTTTACAGCCGCCACACGGCACAAATAACACGGATGTGATCATAAAATAGATAAATACAGAATCCCTAAAGAAAGCCCAACACGGCAAAACCTTGTAAAATTTTTGATTGATGACTTTGTTTTAAAAATTCAAGTAACATGTACATATATGGTCTAATAGACATTGGGAAAATAACACAAACACAAATGAAACCAATAAAAAAATATGTTCTTTTGAGTCAGTACAGCATGACAACTGTGGAATCCCTCAGCTAATACATTATTGGGAATATTTATAATATAACATCATTGATTAAATGTACGGGGAGACTTTTTACAGCCGCCACACGGCACAAATAACACGGATGTGATCATAAAATAGATAAATACAGAATCCCTAAAGAAAGCCCAACACGGCAAAACCTTGTAAAATTTTTGATTGATGACTTTGTTTTAAAAATTCAAGTAACATGTACATAATTTCACTTGGCGGGGATTCATTTTATTTACACTGTCTCGTTTATAGGAACATGGTGGGGCTAAGAGCGAGGTTTGGTGCACCATTAACCGGTTTAAACTCCCCAGCAGTCATTATTATGCTGCTGACCGTTCCAAGGCGGCGCCCCACTGTGTTCCTCAGATGTATGTCTATGTTGTTTCATACTGTTTTGGTGACACTTTTGCTTGTGTCCCTTGTTGTTTTCTCGTCTACGGTAAGTATCTTCCCCATTGCCTCTAGTTTTTATTTCTTTGATTAACCCCCCCCCCCCGGTCTCCTGTCCCCTTCCCCTTTGTGGGCCTATTATTCTTTTCTTTGAATTCCTAATCAGTTACAAATTATTTATCATTTAATGATTAACGTGTCGTTGCCCTGTCCTTTTTATGTTTGGGGTCCGCCTGGGCTCCTTGCCATTGGTTCTTGTTGCTGGGTCATATGGGGGTTGCGTTCATTGAACGCCGCCTTTCCTTGTTGATCTTGTTTTTCATATATTATAAACCTAATTTAGACATAAATAAGCACTTGGCAGTGTCAAACTAGACTGAAGCATGCATTCATTTACAAGAGGAACATGGAAATTATAAAATAGTAGTTATTTAAACAATCAATATGGTTTCATATATTTACCTCATAGCCAGAATGTTGCTGAATGTTTTGCCAAGTCACCAAGAGTCTTTCAAGGATGGACATCACAAGGAGACACACACCTGAACTACTCATCAATTGCAACTGAAAATACTACTGAAAATACCATTTTAAATATCTCCTATTTTTTTTATTTCATTTCAAAATGAAAAAGTAGGGATAATAGGGCTATTTCAGAAAAAAGTAGGGCAAAGTAGGGATCAACAGAAAAAAGTAGGGAAAAGTAGGGACCAGTAGAAAGCCTGAAACTAATACTCTATTTTACACTGAAGTCCCTGCCAGTATCCCAGCCTGCTCAGTACAAAATAGTGCGGTTAAAAAAATGAATAACATGCTTGTCAACGAAAGTTATTGAACGCCGCCTTTCCTTGATGATCTTGTTTATCATATATTATATTTTCTGTTGCACTTACCATTACTGGTCATGAACAGAACTGCTATTTTTGCATTCTGTGTTTCAAACATATATGATTTCATAGTATATTGATTAAGTCTTACCGTAAAAGCATTTGAAAAAAATACAATTTTCATACTATCTCTGGAATCAGCTACCTGTAATAAGTTCTAGTATGTAAATTAGAACATTCAAAGCATAACATACATGTATCTGCATCAAAACAAACTAGTGGCTTTGCCCTGTCCTGTTTTTGTTTGGGGTCCGCCTGGGCTCCTTTACCATTGGTTCTTGTTGCTGGGTCATATGGGGGTTGCGTTCATTGAACGCCGCCTTTCCTTGTTGATCTTGTTTATCATATTTTAATATATGTAGTCCTTTAAATCTTGATACAACATTTCAACTGCAGCATCTTTGTACATATCATAAATTTGAAATTATCAAAAGTGTTTTCCATGTTTTCACTTCAGTTATGCCACCAGCAATATCATGTGTCTTTCCATGGAATACAGCCACAATAAGGTTTAAATGGAGAAATGTCTATTAAAATGATGGATCATGTATCCTAAGTACTGAGGGCACAGTTCAATGTTCACATGGAAAGCTACAAACACCATTTTTTGTTGTAAATTTCAAAGCAGGAAAGACCAGAAATAAAACTAAACAAACACTTTTCTACTGTACAGATACATTTTGGTGATAATCATTACATTGTTCTGCTCAGCAAAATGGACAGCTATTCATCTATGACCTTTTATATAACCTGCAGCATCTTTTTGCTGCCCAGTATCAAATAAATTCATATATGAAGATGTTAATATCAATGGTATCCACTACATAGTACCACAGTTTCAAGGATCAACAGACTTATGTGGATTCTTTCCATTTTGCCTTTGCTGAAATGCTACTGCTGAACTGCGAACCTGGTCTTAAACTTATTGACATGAATCTAATGTGAAACCATCTACAGAATTGTATCCATAATGGTAATATTCAACCATTTCCAGAGTGTAGACCTTTCTGACATAACCTACCTGCTGAAACACAAACTTATAAAATGACGAATAACCTGCAGTTTAATTGTTCAGATAAAATCAAAATAAACATGCAAAAGATAGGTTGAGAGACTAAACAGATCCCCTATTAAAGAAATGAATGCGAAAGAAAGATAAATTGAAGAAAAAACAGAGAGTAAAAAAATCAGAAACGGGCGCCGGCGTTATTGAGTATATTGAGTAGGCTGAAAATTCTATTGTAAGCAAATGACATTGACCGTGCTCTGAGATATCTTAGTGGCAATCCAAAGCTACAACACAGCAAAATTCTGGAAACAAAGTGATCCCTCGGAAGCATTAATCACAACAAAATAACATAAGAATTGCAGAGTCTGTACATGAGGGATAATAAATAAGTGCAACATCCCTCACGCCCCGTAAAACCGGCTTGAGCGCTACTCAATTCTCAACACTTTATAGTGTTGGCATCAATGATCCCGAAGAACCAGAAAATATAACAACACTGAAGCCAAGTACGGGGCAACTTTTTACGGCTGCCACACGGCACTTGACACCTGCTGTTGTGAAGTACAAAATTCTGGAAAAACAAAGTGATCCCTCGGAAGCATTAATCACAACAAAATAACATAAGAATTGCAGACTCGGATTGATTGAGTCTGTACATGAGGGATAATTGAGTCTGTACATGAGGTATAATGAATAAGTGCAACATCCCTCACGCCCCCTAGCACCGGCTTGAGCGGTACTCAATTCTCAACACTTTATAGTGTTGGCATCAATGATCCCGAAGGACCAGAAAATATAACAACACTGAAGTGAAGTACGGGCAACTTTTTACGGCTGCCACACGGCACTTGACACCTGCTGTTGTGAAGTACAAAATGCTGTAAGTCGCCCCGTACATTCAATCAGGGATGTTATATTTCGGATCCTTAAAGATCGTTCAGAACGGCATTATTGTTGTGCTTGTGGTATTTGAGTTCTATGGTATTTGAGTATTTTCTATTCGACATCTTTCTTGTTGGGTATTTCTTATGTTAATACTGTTGAATCACCCTGAATGGCACTTACGTGTCACATTGAAGGTTCCATGATAACCGCCATATGAATACATGTGCGGATGTTTCAAAATTCAAAGTTGTACCAGTTCATACTGCTTAAGCCGGTGCTAGGGGGCGTGGATGGTAGTTTGCACTTTACAGTACCGTCCATGAACAGGCTCAATCAAATATGATAAAGATCAACAAGGAAAGGCGGCGTTCAATGAACGCAACCCCCATATGACCCAGCAACAAGAACCAATGGCAAGGAGCCCAGGCGGACCCCAAACAAAAACAGGACAGGGCAAAGACAGAGCACGAACAGGTTAATCATTAAATGAAAAATAATTTGTAACTGATTAGGAATTCAAAGAAAATAATAATAGGCCCACAAAGGGGAAGGGGACAGGGGGAGGGGGGGGTAATCAAAGAAATAAAAACTAGAGGCAATGGGGAAGATACTTACCGTAGACGAGAAAACAACAAGGGACACAAGCAAAAGTGTCACCAAAACAGTATGAAACAACATAGACAAACATCTGAGGAACACAGTGGGGCGCCGCCTTGGAACGGTCAGCAGCATAATAATGACTGCTGGGGAGTTTAAACCGGTTAAAGGTGCACCAAACCTCGCTCTTAGCCCCACCATGGTCCTATAAACGAGACAGTGTAAATAAAATGAATCCCCGCCAAGTGAAATTCTAACAGTTGTCATGGTTACAAAAGGTAAAATAAGTAAAAAATTCTGGAAACAAAGTGATCCCTCGGAAGCATTAATCACAACAAAAAAACATAAGAATTGCAGACTCGGTTTGATTGAGTCTGTACATGAGGGATAATGAATAAGTGCAACATCCCTCACGCCCCCTAGCACCGGCTTGAGCGGTACTCAATTCTCAACACTTTATAGTGTTGGCATCAATGATCTCGAAGGACAAGAAAATATAACAACACTGAAGTGAAGTACGGGGCAACTTTTTACGGCTGCCACACGGCACTTGACACCTGCTGTTGTGAAGTACAAAATTCTGGAAACAAAGTGATCCCTCGGAAGCATAAAACACTAAAATGATCATGTAGAAACATATAAAAGTAAACCCAATGACCATAACAAAAGTACTCAATGTCCTAAAGGAAGACAGAGCAACAAGAAAATCACCTACAAGGGCCCGACGAAGCAAGGCAGAAGACAAACATTAAGACAATTCAGTCCCAAAGGGCTTTACGAACTATCCATCATAGAGTCTCCCACTTGGTCCGTCAGATGCAATCAAAAGAGGAAAGCGTAGTGTCCAACTGTAAAAGGGTTGAACACTAAACATGCAGTATGTCTTAAAATAGTAGGGTCATAACCTCTTTTAATAAAACGTTTAATGATTTTAGTAAAAACAGCAGAAAAATTACCATGACCCAAAATCTTACGAAGTTTGTAAACCACATCGCCATAAAAACCAGGCTGGCTAATCCCTTGTCGCAGAAGAGTTTTTAAATCACTATTGAATTTAGAAATTAAATCAAAGTTACGATTGTAAAATTTAGTAAAATATTTCCGTAATTTATGATAGCGGTAGCCCTGTTTTAGAAGCTTGCTGGTAATAAAAAAATATTCCGCTCGTTGAAATATGAAAAACAAGATCAACAAGGAAAGGCGGCGTTCAATATACGCAACCCCCATATGACCCAGCAACAAGAACCAACGGCAAGGAGCCCAGGCGGACCCCAAACATAAAAAGGACAGGGCAACGACACGTTAATCACCAAATGATAAATAATTTGTAACTGATTAGGAATTCAAAGAAAATAATAATAGGCCCACAAAGGGGAAAGGGACAGGAGACCGGGGGAAGGGGGGGGGGTAATCAAAGAAATAAAAACTAGAGGCAATGGGGAAGCTAATTAACTGAGAAACATAAACCCCGTAGGATGTTGCATGGGGTACGTCTCCATCCAAATGTGGATAATTAACTATACAAAAGTCAAAGTCATCTCTTTTATCATAAATTTTCGTGTGAATAGAATTGTTGTTGATAGTAATATGAAGATCCAAAAATGATGTACTAAAATTTCAAGAGTTCGTTTTATTAAGTTGTAGTTCATGCGGATAAATGTCAGACACCATTTGATCAAAATAAGGATTATCTAAATTAAAAATATCATCAAGGTATCTGGAAGTATTATTAAATGCGACTATAACATCTTGTTGTTTCTCTTCAGAGAGACTCAACATAAAGTCTCTTTCATAGCAGTACAAAAACAAATCGGCGACCAGGGGTGCACAATTAGTACCCATAGGAATTCCTATGATCTGTTTAAATAAGGTATTACCAAACCTGACATAAATGTTGTCTAAATGAAAAGAGAGTGCTCTACAAACTTCGTCACAAGTTTGAACTATTGCAATTAATATTATGTGGCTTTTTGCTACACTAAAGTCATTTTTTTCCAAATATATTTTCCCTGTATCAGTAAGAATGCTAGACGTATACAACACCGTACAATCAAATGGACATATCCCAACTGTGTCCGAAAGGATTTATTATCATGAGAAAATTTTTTTTTTGTGACTTTAAAATAAAAATGACGCATCTCATCGGATAGTGTGGTTATTTCCAGTCAAAATTCGCGTGAAGTGAAATTGCCCTGTCCTTTTTATGTTTGGGGTCCGCCTGGGCTCCTTGCCATTGGTTCTTGTTGCTGATGAAAGGGGTTTAAACCAGCCTGCACTTTCATTTTTGTGGGTTTTTCTAGGATTATTATTCTTCTAGCCAAATTAGTTAGTATCGTGTAAGTTTGACTATGATCCATTAATTGATTTTGAATACTGTGATAATGTTAAAATATTTAAATTATTTAATTTTTCAATTGTGTTATCGTATGAAGCACGACACGTAATAATGGCAGCACAGTCAGCCGACGATGTAATACTGTCGCCCGAAACAAATGAGCGTAGGTGTTCAATATTTAATATCCAACTGCAAAAATTAATCTAAAAAGATTTTTTGGATTAATAAATGTTCATCGTAGGTGTATTCAGTAATCACGTGAATAAGCTGCAAGCCAGAGGGGAACTGCTCTTTTTACTTAAAGCAATACAATTGAAATGTTTGAACATAGATATGTTTAATTATTATAAAATTAATTCGTTTTTGTATTTGCATTGAATGTAATATTTTATACCTATATAGAATTTACTAATTTATATATAATAAATAGAGACACCCAAATTCGCACATGGTGGTGTCACGTGGGTGAAGTCAGTGGTGGAGTCACATGTGGTGTCACGTGGTTGAGTCACGTGTTGATAGTCACGTGGTGGACACGTGGTAGTGTCACGTGTGGAAGTCACGTGGTCACGTGAACTGGAGTCATGTGGTGTGTCTACGTGGTTAAGTCACGTGGTGGAGTCATGTGGTGGAGTCATGAGTCACGATAAACAACAAGGTCTTGTCTTTAAGGTCTCCCTTCAATATAGCAAAGTAACAGCCAGTTACAGCCAAACAAAGTCAAGGTCATTCATTGAAGGTCAAGGTCTGTCGGGTTATTTTTAAGGGTTATCCTTGAAGATTATTGTTCAAGTTTGAAGACAATCCATTCAAAAATAACAAAGTTACAGCCAATAATCGCCAAAAACATGAAAATTTCAATCATTTGACCTTCAAAGTCAAGGTCATTTATGAGTGAAGGTCTCTCGGGTTATTTTTAAGGGTTATCCTTGAAGATTATTATGTTCAAGTTTGAAGACAATCCATTCAAAAATAGCAAAGTTACAGCCAATAATAACCAAAAACATGAAAATTTCAATAGTTTGACCTTCAAAGTCAAGGTCATTTATGAGTGAAGGTCAAGGTCTGTCGGGTTATTTTTAAGGGTTATCCTTGAAGATTATTATGTTCAAGTTTGAAGACAATCCATTCAAAAATAACAAAGTAACAGCCAATAATCGCCAAAAACATGAAAATTTCAATAATTTGACCTTCAAAGTCAAGGTCATTTATGAGTGAAGGTCAAGGTCTCTCTGGTTATTTTTAAGGGTTATCCTTGAAGATTATTATGTTCAAGTTTGAAGACAATCCATTCAAAAATAGCAAAGTTACAGCCAATAATAACCAAAAACATGAAAATTTCAATAGTTTGACCTTCAAAGTCAAGGTCATATATGAGTGAAGGTCAAGGTCTCTCGGGTTATTTTTAAGTGTTATCCTTGAAGATTATTATGTTCAAGTTTGAAGACAATCAATTCAAAAATAACAAAGTAACAGCCAATAATCGCCAAAAACATGAAAATTTCAATAATTTGACCTTCAAAGTCAAGGTCATTTATGAGTGGAGGTCAAGGTCTGTCGGGTTTTTTTTTAAGGGATATCCTTGCAGATTATTATGTTCAAGTTTGAAGACAATCCATTCAAAAATAACAAAGTTACAGCCAATAACAGCATGAACAAGCAAAAATTGGACTTTTAACCTTGAAGGTCAAGGTCATTTATGGATGAAGGTCAAGGTTAGTGTGGTCTACTGAAAGGTCTTGTCCCAAGGGTTGTTGTGGCCAAGTATGAAGACAATACACCAAGAAATAAAAAAGTTATGATCCAGGTACAAGTTTGCAGACAGGAGCGGCAACGCCGACCCGACTATAACAATACGTCTACTTTTTTTTTCGAAAAAAAAAAAGTCGAGCTAAAAATGGACAAGTTCAGTTTTCTTTCACGTCCTTCCACACTTATTTTATTAAAGAACCTAACTATTAAAGAATCTGGATGTTTTGATGTCACTAAACGCTATTAATTAATAGCGCAATCGAAGGTTTGAATACATAAATTTATCTATATTTACATCGGTGTCCTTGTCTTTAAAACTATAAAATGAGTTATTGTAGATAAGATCATGTCTGGCAGAGGTAAATGAAGATACATGATATGTTCAATACTTCAATAACATCTTATGAACATGCTGAATGCTTAATTGATATATCTGATTGGTTATAACGATGTGTTGTCACCCAATCACTATTTGTTTTTGTTCCTGTTTTATAAAAAATATTTTTGTTTCGCGCCGGTCCGACTGAACTATAACTTGCATCAATACAATGTTATAATTTGTGACTAGTACATAGGGAAAATGGATGCGAGGAAATGGTCACCTGTGCACTAAATACCTTTACAAGAGCCGAATAAAATGCTACCTAGCCGAATGTCTGCTCAGATCTGCGCCGTTGGGGAAGCGAAAATTTCATTACGTCCGTATTAGCAGTAATCATTTTATACTTAGGCAGGACGGGTACGCTTCAGTCATTATCATCATGTACCAGGGATCTGATATGTGTCTTATTTATATAAAGAATTTTGCTCGTAATGGTTGTGCCTTCTGAGTATTCTGTTGTTGTAGCTTTGGTGTGTCATGGAACGTTGCCTTTGCCTTCTTGATATTGATTCTCGTCTTTCATCATAACGCCTTGAATATTAATAATTTATATCCCGATCAAACGAAATCTAAACTTTTAATAAGAAAATGGCCAACGATAAAACATCAAATTTGAGCCTAAATTTAGTATATGAGACATTAAAAGGCAATAAAGGCATCAGACCCGTTACCAAACCTAACCAAAATAAAACAGCAAACGTGTGACCTCGCTTATCATATATTTAGCTCGACTATTCGATAAGAATAAGAAGAGCTATCGTAGTCACCCGAGCGTCGGCGTCGATGTCGGCGTAACCACTTATGTTAAAGTTTTTGTAACACCTCGAATATTTTCAAAGTCATATGGCTTTGCCGTGTTGGGCTTTCTTTAGGGATTCTGTATTTATCTATTTTTTGAAACTTTGCACACTTGTTCACCATCATGATCCCAATCTGTAGACAGGAGGAGGTAACTGTATCAAGCATTTTAACAGAATTATGCCCCTTTCTCAATATAGAATTTGAATTTTCGTTAAAGTTTTTGTAATACCTCAAATATTTTCGAAGTCCATTGACATATGGCTTTGAAACTTTGCACACTTGTTCACCATCATGATCCCAATCTGTAGACAGGAGGAGGTAGCTGTATCAAGCCCTTTTACAGAATTATGCCCCTTTTTCGACTTAGAATTTTCGTAAAAGTTTTTGTAAAACCTGAAATATTTTCAAAGTAGTCCATTGACATATGGCTTTAAAACTTTGCACACTTGTTCACCACCATGATCCCAATCTGTAGAGGTAACTGTATCAAGCATTTTGACATAATTATGCCCCTTTTTCGACTTACAATTTACATTTAAGTTTGCATACCACCTCGGATATTTTCATATTCTATTGACATCTGGCTTTGAAACAAGTTAAAATTTTATACTCTTCTTTGAGAGCACTATATGACTCTCTTCAAGGACTATAAAAGTAACATGGTTTTAAAGAAAAATTTTGCCCTTTTGTTAACTTAGTAAAAAAAACCTTGATAATATAAAATTTTCTATCAACCACTAAGAATAGTCGAGCGTTGCTGTCCTACCGACAGCTCTTGTTACCATATACAATGCTGCTATTTATGTTTTTAAATTAGAACTATGTGAGCACAGCAATATCCAAATTTCTTCAAAACGAACTTTCCTAGTTTCTAGAAGTCAACAATTGGGTTGATTGCAAATTCAAATGTTTTATGACAGTGCAATGAAACAGCTCTTACACCGATGTGGTTAGTGGTTAGTCCAAATGCGAAACAGTGTTTAGGTGGAATATGATAAACAAGATCAACAAGGAAAGGCGGCGTTCAATGAACGCAACCCCCACATGACACAGCAACAAGAACCAGTGTCTGGAAACAAAGTGATTCCTCGGAAGCATTAAAATTAATAACAACAATATTACAAGAGAATTTCAGAGACATCGTATTTACGCATGATTTAATTAAAATAGAGAAAATAGGAATCCCTAAAGAAAGCCCAACACAAGCCTGGCTACATGATATTAAATCTAAGTAAACTACAGACAGTTGCACAGTCCATTACTTATATACAGAGATTACATTGTCTTTCCATTTGAATAAAATGCAAACAAATGTTTCTCAACAAAGCCAGAAATTTAAAATTGGTCATGAGGGTTAAGCTGATGTATGTGAATGTTTTTGGCTTGCAGCAGCCACGCCTCAAGCCATTTCATTTGGAAAACTTGTTCCGGTTAGGTGGTTTCCTGCTTACATCTGTTGGTGCATGATTGAACGGGAAACCAGCTGCAATCGGGCCAATCGCAACTTTTCGGCCTTTTCCGTCACTCTTCGGATTAATGATAATAGCCGATGTAGTTCCGATTGCAATCGTGACAATTTGGGCGATTCCGTCATACTGCGGAATCAGACGAAGTAATATTACGGAAATCTAAGCTATTTTAGTTACTTCTGTAATCCCAGTTTGTTTATATAAATAGGATTTCTATTTTTACTCGATTTATCGGTTTAAACCGTAATAAATTATAAACGAAATTGTTCCGTTTCAATTGTTTTTCAAGACGCAAAAGTTAGTTTCTTTTATAATTGGTTTTTTTTTTTGTCTGTATTGCAATGGAGAATGGTGACTGTAGTAGTATTCCGTCTTCAAAGGGTGGTCCTGCTTACCAAATCACTCATGATCGAGTTATATTTAGATCTACTGAACGCAATTCAACTTTTTGGTGAGGTAATCTAAAAATAGCCCATGCATATCATTAAACTTGCCACGTGCTGATATACAGATAGCGCATCGTATTTGTGATCGTGTAACATAGTTGATACATGCTTATTAATTGGTACCACGTAACGAAGTATTTTAGTGCATTTACTTGTCTATAAAGCAAACGAATGATTTCTCTGCGAAAAAGGGGAAATGAAATGTGCACACTTGTTTCCCTTCAGTATGATAAATAAATCTCCACGTTTTACGATTGATCATTTTCTTTATTAGTTTTATACAATAGAGAATAGATTTCAAATCGTTTTGACAAAAAATATTCGTTTTTCCAAAAAAAAAAAAAAAAAAACAATTAAATAAACCCTTTATGATATACAAATACCGTAATTCAAAAAAAATTGTGATAATAAATTGAAACCAAAAAAAAAAAAAAAAAATAAAAATAAATTTTAAATTCAATTTTAAAGGGTTGGGATGAAGGCACATCTGTGCAAGCCTTTCCTTTTAAAAGGAAACTTTATTATACCGCTAAAGCCGGTGCTAGGGGGCGTGAGGGATGTTGCACTTATTCATTATCCCTCATGTACAGACTCAATTAAACCGAGTCTGCAATTCTTATGTTATTTTGTGATAAATGCCTCCGAGGGATCACTTTGTTTCCAGAATTTTGTACTTCACAACAGCAGGTTCAAGTGCCGTGTGGCAGCCGTAAAAAGTTGCCCCGTACTTCACTTCAGTGTTGTTATATTTTCTGGTCCTTCGAGATCATTGATGCCAACACTATAAAGTGTTGAGAATTGAGTACCGCTCAAGCCGGTGCTAGGGGGCGTGAGGGATGTTGCACTTATTCATTATCCCTCATGTACAGACTCAATTAAACCGAGTCTGCAATTCTTATGTTATTTTGTTGATATTAATGTTTCCGAGGGATCACTTTGTTTCCAGAATTTTTTATTATGTACTTGTTTTTTATAGACGACTCACAAAATAAGTCCTGTTATTTCGCAGTATATCATGCATCTTATACGAAATCATATATGATTCGTTTTTAAATCCAATCACGTTTCGAGGGGTTAAACCCCTCCTTTTCAAGGAGTTTCTGTTTATTTATATTAATCACATATTTATCTTCTTACATGTAAACTCCTTGAAAAGGAGGGTTTAAACCCCTCGAAACGTTGGAGATAGAAAAGTCTGCGTAGTAGATAATTATTAACATATATGATTCGGCTGCTTTGCAATGAACGGTTGATTGCTTACTCCAGTACGACAGTTCACATGACTTAAGAGGCGGCGCCCCTCTGTGTTCCTAAGATGTATGTCTATGTTGTTTCATACTGTTTTGGTGACACTTTTGCTTGTATCCCTTGTTGTTTTCTCGTCTACGGTAAGTATCTTCCCAATTGCCTCTAGCTTTTATTTCTTTGATTACCCCCCCCCCTTCCTCGGTCTCCTGTCCCCTTCCCCTTTGGTGGGCCTATTATTCTTTTCTTTGAATTCCTAATCAGTTACAAATTATATATCATTTAATGATTAACCTGTCCATGCTCTGTCTTTGCCCTGTTTTTGTTTGGGGTCCGCCTGGGCACCTTGCCACTGGTTTTTGTTGCTGGGTCATATGGGGATTGCGTTCATTGAACGCCGCCTTTCCTTGTTGATCTTGTTTATCATATTTTAACCGATTTAAAAGTGATAAAAGCAATAAATTACCATTTCTGTATAAAATTGAGAAAATAAAAATCCCCAAAAAAGCCAACACGGCATAATTGAAATGGTTACAGACTCGGTTTGATGTTGTTTCATACTGTTTTGGTGACACTTTTGCTTGTATCCCTTGTTGTTTTCTCGTCTACGGTAAGTATCTTCCCAATTGCCTCTAGCTTTTATTTCTTTGATTACCCCCCCCCCTCCCCGGTCTCCTGTCCCCTTCCCAAAATTGTTTCCAGAATTTTGATGTACCATCCACGCCCCTTAGCACCGGCTGCGTCCTGTGAACGTTGCCTTTACAGTGTTGATCTTTATTTTATTGTTATCTTTTTTAATTAAAATTCAACATTTACATGAACTGGTACAATTTGGAATTTTGAAACATCCGCAGATTTGTTCATATGACGGTTATAGAACCATCAATGTGACACGTAAATGCCATTCCATGAAAATCACTTTGTTTCCAGATTTTTATACTTCACAACAGCAGGTGTCAAGTGCTGTGTGGCAGCTGTAAAAAGTTGCCCCGTACTTCACTTCAGTGTTGTTATATTTTTCTGGTCCTTCGGGATCATTGATGCCAGCACTATTAAGTGTTGAGAATTGAGTACCGCTCAAGCCGGTGCTAGGGGGCGTGAGGGATGTTGCACGTATTCATTATCCCTCATGTACAGACTCAATCAAACCGAGTCTGCAATTCTCTTGTAATTTTGTTGTTATTAATGCTTCCGAGGGATCACTTTGTTTCCAGATTTATATAGTCCCCAAGTAAAAAAATGCCCTTAACGAGATAACAATGGGCGGAACTAAATAAAATGGAATTTTGAAAAGGGGATCAGAGGTTATAATGTATAACGTATTTGATGTGTGTTAAGCTGAACTATACGAAGAATTTGGAAAGCTCACCTACTCACTCCGGCATGGTCGTTCGCGTCCGGATTACTGGTTAAAGTTTGTGTGCAGCATTTTACAATAACTTCTTTATTCTTAAAATATGAAAAACAAGATCAACAAGGAAAGGCGGCGTTCAATGAACGCAACCCCCATATGACCCAGCAACAAGAACCAATGGCAAGGAGCCCAGGCGGACCCCAAACATAAAAAGGACAGGGCAACGACACGTTAATCAATAAATGATAAATAATTTGTAACTGATTAGGAATTCAAAGAAAATAATAATAGGCCCACAAAGGGGAAGGGGACAGGAGACCGGGGGAAGGGGGGGGTCAACCAAAGAAATAAAAACTAGAGGCAATGGGGGAAGATACTTACCGTAGACGAGAAAACAACAAGGGACACAAGCAAAAGTGTCACCAAAACAGTATGAAACAACATAGACATACATCTGAGGAACACAGTGGGGCGCCGCCTTGGAACGGTCAGCAGCATAATAATGACTGCTGGGGAGTTTAAACCGGTTAATGGTTAACCGTCTTCTGCCTTGCTTCGTCGGGCCCTTGTAGGTGATTTTCTTGTTGCTCTGTCTTCCTTTAGGACATTGACAACCTTTTAGACAAGATTTTTAAGTTGACCAGACTGACTATCTTTGCTTGATGTAAGATATATTTGGCTATATTTTTGTTTTAGCCAGCCTGGTTTTTATGGCGATGTGGTTTACAAACTTCGTAAGATTTTGGGTCATGGTAATTTTTCTGCTGTTTTTACTAAAATCATTAAACGTTTTATTAAAAGAGGTTATGACCCTACTATTTTAAGACATACTGCATGTTTAGTGTTCAACCCTTTTACAGTTGGACACTACGCTTTCCTCTTTTGATTGCATCTGACGGACCAAGTGGGAGACTCTATGATGGATAGTTCGTAAAGCCCTTTGGGACTGAATTGTCTTAATGTTCGTCTTCTGCCTTGCTTCGTCGGGCCCTTGTAGGTGATTTTCTTGTTGCTCTGTCTTCCTTTAGGACATTGAGTACTTTTGTTATGGTCATTGGGTTACTTTTATATGTTTCTACATGATCATTTTAGTGTTTACTTATTTAACCTTTTGTAACCATGACAACTGTTAGAATTTCACTTGGCGGGGATTCATTTTATTTACACTGTCTCGTTTATAGGAACATGGTGGGGCTAAGAGCGAGGTTTGGTGCACCATTAACCGGTTTAAACTCCCCAGCAGTCATTATTATGCTGCTGACCGTTCCAAGGCGGCGCCCCACTGTGTTCCTCAGATGTATGTCTATGTTGTTTCATACTGTTTTGGTGACACTTTTGCTTGTGTCCCTTGTTGTTTTCTCGTCTACGGTAAGTATCTTCCCCATTGCCTCTAGTTTTTATTTCTTTGATTAAAGCCCCCCCTTCCCCGGTCTCCTGTCCCCTTCCCCTTTGTGGGCCTATTATTATTTTCTTTGAATTCCTAATCAGTTACAAATTATTTATCATTTATTGATTAACGTGTCGTTGCCCTGTCCTTTTTATGTTTGGGGTCCACCTGGGCTCCTTGCCATTGGTTCTTGTTGCTGGGTCATATGGGGGTTGCGTTCATTGAACGCCGCCTTTCCTTGTTGATCTTGTTTTTCATATTTCATACTTGGACATATTAATTCTTAGGAAAAGTTCTTTTTGAATATTATATTGATTGAGACCTTTACTCATCAGTGACCTTGACAGTGAAGGTCAAATTATTGAATTTTGCTTGTTTTTGTTTTTATTTTTAGCTCACCTGAGCACAAAGTGCTCAAGGGTGAGCTTTTGTCATCACTCTGCGTCCGTCGTGCGTCGTGCGTCCTTTAAAAAATGGCGTCAAACTTTTCAAACAACATCTCCTCCTAAACCACATGGCCAATTGCAACCAAACTTTACAGAAATGATCCTTAGGTGGACCCCTTTCAAAGTTGTTCAAAAATTTAAATTCCATTAAAAACTCTGGTTGCCATGGCAACCAATAGGAAAAACTTAAAAAACCTTCTTTTAAAAAACCCTAAGAGCTAGAGCTAAGATATTTTGCATGAAATATCTTCTAATGAGTGTCTACAAAGTTTGTTCAAATCAAAGCCCTGGGGTCAAAATTGGCCCCGCCCCAGGGGGTCATTGATTTTCCCTATATGCATATAGTAAAAACTTAAAAAATCTTCTTTTAAAGAACTCAAAGAGCTAGAGCTAAGATATTTAGCATGAAACATGTTCTAATAGGTGTCTACCAAGTTTGTTCAAATAAAAGCCCTGGGGTCAAAATTGGCCCCGTCCCAGGGGGTCATTGATTTTCCCTATATGCATATAGTAAAAACTTAAAAAATCTTCTTTTAAAGAACTCAAAGAGCTAGAGCTAAGATATTTAGCATGAAACATGTTCTAATAGGTGTCTACCAAGTTTGTTCAAATAAAAGCCCTGGGGTCAAAATTGGCCCCGTCCCAGGGGGTCATTGATTTTCCCTATATGCATATAGTAAAAACTTAAAAAATCTTCTTTTAAAGAACTAAAAAGGGCTAGAGCTAAGATATTTAGCATGAAACATGTTCTATTGGGTGTCTACTAAGTTTGTTCAAATACAAGCCCTGGGGTCAAAATTTGCCCCGTCCAAGGGGGTCATTGATTTTCCTTATATGTGTATAGCAAAAACTTAAAAAATCTACTTTGAAAAAACCTAAATAGCTGGAGTTTAGATATTAAGCATGAAACATCTTCTAGTGAGTGTCCACAAAGTTTGTTCAAATAAAAGCCCTGGGGTCAAATTGGCCCCGTCCCAGGGGTCATTAATTTTCCTTATATGTGTATAGCAAAAAACTTAAACATCTTCTTTGAAAAGACCCAAATAGCTAGAGTTTAGATATTAAGCATGAAACATCTTCTAGTGAGTGTCTACCAAGTTTGTTCAAATAAAAGCCCTGGGGTCAAAATTGGCCCCGCCCCAGGGGGGTCTTTGATTTTCCCTATATGCATATAGTAAAAACTTAAAAAATCTTCTTTTAAAGAACTCAAAGAGCTAGAGCTAAGATATTTAGCACGAAAATTGTTCTAATGAGTGTCTACAAAGTTTGTTCAAATAAAAGCCCTAGGGTCAAAATTGGCCCCGCCCCAGGGTGTCATTGATTTTCCCTATATGCATATAGTAAAAACTTAAAAAATCTTCTTTTAAAGAACTCAAAGAGCTAGAGCTAAGATATTTAGCATGAAACATGTTCTAATGGGTGTCTACCAAGTTTGTTCAAATAAAAGCCATGGGGTCAAAATTGGCCCCGCCCCGGGGGTCATTGATTTTCCTTATATGTGTATAGCAAAAACTTAAAAAATCTTTTTTTGAAAAAAACCCAAATAGCTGGAGTTTAGATATTAAGCATGAAACATCTTCTAGTGAGTGTCTACAAAGTTTGTTCAGATAAAAGCCCTGGGGTCAAAATTGGCCCCGCCCCGGGGGTCATTGATTTTCCTTATATGACCGTGTATATCAAAAACTTAAAAATCTTCGTTGAAAAAACCCAGATAGCTAGAGTTTAGATATTAAGCATGAAACATCTTCTAGTGAGTGTCTACCAAGTTTGTTCAAATAAAAGTCCTGGGGTCAAAATTGGCCCCGCCCCAGGGCGTCTTTGATTTTCCCTATATGCATATAGTAAAAACTTAAAAACAGGTAATGTGTCCTGTCAAGCATTCACGTCCAAGTTCAAGGTCAAACTCAGTTTGAAGATACCCATTCTTACAAGAAGAGTTCGAAAGTACACAATTGTGTCTAGACTAAAACTTTGTCATGCATTGAAGGATTTTAAAAGTAATTGGCACAACTGTCTACACTATCAGGGTGATTTATCCGGTGACCAATGTCACTACGACAAAATTCAAGGCCACATTAAAAGGGTGAATGTTAACATTCTCTCACTTATAGATTCATGTGCACTCATGTGTGTCCGGACTGTAATTTTGTTATGCATGAAAAGATTTTCAAATAACCTAGCATACATATCTAACACATCCAGACGATATGTCGGGTTCAAGGCCAATGTCAAGGTGGTAAGTGGGCATTAAATGGCACTTCTTTTCGAATAAAAATCAATCAGTTACTTGTATTCTCTTTCCTTTTCAATATATATTTCTGCAATATTTAAAAAATCTTTTCTCGGGTATTTGTTTCTTTTGCGTGACAGCTCTTGTCTCGTATTTTATTAAGAGCATACTTGATAAGCATTAACAAAGGAAAAAGCATGATATTTTAATTGCTCCATTGATCTTCAGTTAGCTTACACATACATGTACTTTGAAAAGTGTGATATTCACTTAAACATTGTTTTCAAATAACACTATTTCTCGCACATTTAAATATAAAATGAAATACGTCCTGCACCTGTCCATTTTCATATGTATATTTCTCTTTATTTTCTATTATTTTCATATCTAACGGCTTCTTTGAGAAGACAATATGCGAACACAACGAATACAAACTTGACGAATTGTTTTCTTTTCAAAAACCAATTGCTTGATCAGTATTGGAAGACGATGGTGGTAGATAGTATCCAGGGCTGATTGAGTTAGATAGGATGATATGAAAAATGTCAGACTTGTATCTATATTTCGCATTAAAAAACACACAACATTTTAGATAAATACCAATCTTCTAAAAATACATTATCTTAAACCTATTCATTAAATTGATGCTTTAAGTGAACAGACATAACACCATGACATTTCATGAGCAAATTGCTTTAGACTTTTAACAAACGAACTTTAGCGTCGCATGCAATGCTCTAACTAACACAAAAGAAATATAACCAAGGAGAATTTATTCACGAATATATTAATTTACAATGTTGTTTACTGAAATCAACATAAACTCATAAAATAACTTATTTCTAAAAACAAAACAAACACATTCAAATATAATACATAGCATACTGTTACAATAATAATAATAATGATAATAATAATAATAAATCAACCAACAATATATTTTCTAATGTTTAAGAAGGCTATATTCGTAATGAAAAAGCTAGTAAAATACAAAATATATAAAAAAAATACAAAATATGAAACCCAGATTTAGTGCAGTTTTTATAAGGTATTCTTGAAAGATTTAAGTTCTTTTTGTTGTGAGATCTATGGTTATATTTTAAATACATTGTTAGTAACCAAAACACAAGGCCTATAACATGCATTCCAAAAGAAAATAAACCTAAATAAGAGACATATAACACGTACAAAATTGCTGCAGATTGTAAAATTAGCAAAACGAATAAAACTTTCTCTAGGTTAACTAAGTAAAGATCAAACTGGATTTATGAAAGGAAGATGGAGATTGAACAAAATACCCGTCTTTGTTATGATATTATGAAGTACACTTAAGAAAATGACATTCCTAAACTTTTCCTTAAAACGGTTTTCATTTACTCCCTTTGAAACATAAATTTTCACAACTTGCAGATGATACAACCATGAGGTATGATTGATCACGTGCGTCTTTAGAGAAATATTTGAAAATCTTGTCAGATTTTGCACAAACATGGAGACTTAAGGTTAATTTTGATAAAATTAAGGTTGTGTAAGGATAGGGGAAATGTAATATTCTCAAAATAGTAAAAACCAAAGATTGACATTGTCTTGAAATCAGCTTAAATTTATTCAAAATTGGAAAAAGAAGAATTCTCTCACCAATAGGTAAATGCTGTTTCTTTTTTATTTCATCTCTTAATCATTTTTCATTTCACTACCAAACCCATCTGAATATATAATCAGTGTATTAGATAAAATGTTTTATGACTTTATATGGCAAAAAAAGTAAAAATGAAGTCTTCTGTCATTGTAAAAACTATGCAGAGGGCGGTTCGCAAATGATAAATATTTCTATCATGACATTAAGAATTAAAAGAATAATCTCAAATAATAGTTGGAAAAGTGTTCTTTACGACAAAATAGATATGCAAAACATTTATCACTGTGAAAACCATTTCTTTAATAAACTTGCAACGGAATTTTTTTTTGGAAGCAAACTTTTACAGCCTTATGAAGATATAAATATATATATATAAATGATTTCAATAGAAAATCATTCTTTTGGAAAACTTGCCTAATTTTATAACAATGATATATTAATTGTTAAAAAAACGTGTATTTCAAAAATTGGTTCGATGCTGGTGTTTATAATATAGAACGACTAGTAGCATCTGATGGAAAATTCTTTCTTAACTTATAATGAATTCATTAATAGATAAAGTGTCCAATTTAATACCTTAGTTTTTAAAACTTGATTTTATCGATTTAGCATTTTTTAAAGAAATATAATATAATCGTTACATCCCACAAAAAGGAATTGGCCCTGAAATACCGCTTTACTTTAAAGATATTATATCAAACATAAATGGAGCATAACAAAATTTGTTTATAATTTATAAAATAGAAATAAATCAAAACCCTTAAGTACCGAAAAATGTACAAACAAACTTAATTTAGCTTTTAGTGAAAATGAATGAAAAGTTATTTTTAAAATGCCTTTTAGAATTACAAAATGTACCAAATTACAATGGTTTCAAACAAAAATTTTACACAAATTCGTCACATATTATACAAGTATTACACTCTACGTCTTTGTATATATCGAAGGTAACGTTGTAAAGCTTATTTCAATCTGAATTAACATTTAGGTAATAATATTCGTCAAGGTGTTCGAAATAAAGGCACAAATACATTAAACATTTACTGTATTGAACTTATTGAAAATGCAGTAGGTTGAAAACTTGTTTGTTCACAAATACATATATAATAATTACAACTTGAAATTGTTACAACAAATTGATATTTTCTGAATACTAAAATTGCAAAGAAATAATTTAATATCAAATTAAATATAAATTTACAATAAACAGAAAGAGACGGGTAGCTATAGCATATATACGTGACGTGTGATTTAACATCGCATGAATGTCGTAATATCTATCGACCATAAGCTTCGTTATATCTAAACTTCGTTTGTAAAGATAGTCTTGATATTGTATACATCCTCCGACGTTCAAGAGCCCTAAGAGAAAAAAAAGAAGAAAACAGCACGTACGCAGTACACAAAACAGCTCTACGTCATAGTTTACTAATGCACATTAATTAAGTAATACCTAAGGTGAGCTGAAGGTCCAGATGCATACTTCTAAGCAAATGGAAAAAAGTGAATTTTAAGTTATGTTTTAAGATATAGAAGGCAATACAATGATAAAAAACATGACAAAAACCAAACTATTTGAAACCTTTTGATGAAATGATTGAGGAAACACACACGCACGCGCACGAACGCACGCGCACGAACGCACGCGCGCGCGCACACACACAAATTGATCAACATATACATGTACAATATAAATTGCGAAAAAGTGAGTTATTGTTGAATGCTTTTAAACTGATATTGTTTAAAACTTTCCATATTTCAGAGAGATTAGTTCAAAATACTTACAGAACCAAAAATTTATGAAATAAAATGTCATGGTTGCTAAATTAGAACCATTAACATTACCGTTTTGGAATAATGGCTTGAATTAGAAACATTCAAAACTTTGTATCTACAATATGAGTTTGATGATTTGACTTTTTCATTAGCTCACCTTGCACAAAGTGCAGGTGAGCTTTTAGGATGGCCAACCAAATGGCGTCCGTCGTCTGTCGTCCGTCCACATTTTAAATATTCTAAGGACATCTTCTATGATACCGCAAGGCCAATGTTAATGAAACTTGGCAGGAATACTCTTTGTATGAAGCTCTATCAAGATTGTTCAAAGAATTTCATTTCATGCAGAACTCTGGTTGCCATGGCAACCGAAAGAAAAATCTTTAAATATCTTCTTTTAAAGAACCGTAAGAGCTAGAGCTTAGATATTTGGCATGAAACATCTTCTAATGAGTGTCTACCAAGTTTGTTCAAATAAAAGCCCTAGGGTCAAAATTGGCCCCGCCCAAGGGGGTCATTGATTTTCCCTATATGCATATAGTAAAAACTTAAAAATCTTCTTTTAAAGAACCCAAAGAGCTAGAGCTAAGATATTTGGCATGAAACATCTTCTAGTGAGTGTCTACCAAGTTTGTTCAAATAAAAGCCCTGGGGTCAAAATTGGCCCCGGCCCGGGGGGTCATTCATTTTCCCTATATGCATATAGTAAAAACTTAAAAAATCTTCTTTTAAAGAACTGTAAAAGCTAGAGCTTAGATATTTGGCATGAAACATCTTCTAGTGAATGTCTACCAAGTTTGTTCAAATAAAAGCCCTGGGGTCAAAATGGTCCCGCCCCAGGGGGTCATTGATTTTCCCTATATGCATATAGTAAAAACTTAAAAAATCTTCTTTTAAAGAACCCAAAGAGCTAGAGCTAAGATATTTAGCATGAAACATCTTCTAATGAGTGTCTACCAAGTTTGTTCAAATAAAAGCCCTGAGGTTAAAATTGGACCTGCCCCAGGGGGTCATAGATTTTCCCTATATGCATATAGTAAAAACTTAAAAAATCTTCTTTTAAAGAACCGTTATATCTAGAGCTTAGATATTTGACATGAAATATCTTCTAGTGAATGTCTACCAAGTTTGTTCAAATAAAAGCCCTGGGGTCAAAATTGGCCCCGTCCCAGGGGGTCATAGATTTTCCCTATATGCATATAGTAAAAACTTAAAAAAATCTTCTTTTAAAGAACACAAAGAGCTAGAGCTAAGATATTTAGCATGAAACATCTTCTAATGAGTGTCTACCAAGTTTGTTCAAATAAAAGCCCTGGGGTCAAAATTGGCCCCGCCCCAGGGGGTCATTGATTTTCCCTATATGCATATAGTAAAAACTTAAAAAATCTTCTTTTAAAGAACTCAAAGAGCTAGAGCTAAGATATTTAGCATGAAACATGTTCTAATGGGTGTCTACCAAGTATGTTCAAATAAAAGCCCTGGGGTCAAAACTGGCCCTGCCCCGGGGGTCATTGATTTTCCTTATATGTGTATAGCAAAAACTTGAAAATCTTCTTTGAAAAAACCCAAATAGCTTGCGTTTAGATATTATACATGAAACATCTTTAAGTAAATATCTACAAAGTTTGTTCAAATAAAAGCCCAGGGGTCAAAACTGGCCCTGCCCCAGGGGTGTCATTGTTTTTAACTATATGTTTATAGAAAAAACTTAAAAATCTTCTTTTAAAAAACCCAATGAGCTAGAACTTAGATGTTAAGCATGAAACATCTTCTTATGGGTGTCTACCAAGTCTGTTCAAATAAAAGCCCTTGGGTAAAAATTGACCCCGGGGGGGGGGGGGGGGGGCTATATACAGGTGAGCGACCTCAGGGCCATCATGGCCCTCTTGTTTCATTTTTGTCATTTATGTCATTGATGTATGGCTTTTGTACGCACAATGTCTTTAACTTTGAACAAAGTAGTCCAGCATTAAATGCAGCAAATAGGAAAATCCCTTGTCCCCCAATTAGTACAATGAAACAATAATCAAGAACATCAGATTCAAAATATTCATTAAGAAATCCAAACATCCATGTTATCCCAGTCAGCAACAGTAGCCTAAAATATACAGTGGCGTATGTAACATCACGTGATTTCCTTCCGGCCATATTGGCTGTGGATTTTATCGTGAAAATGATATAGAGATAAACAAAACAGTTGACAACGACAGTGCAGAATATAGGGAGTGCGAAAAGTAATAGTCGCATTAAAGCGTCGTCGATATAGCAGAGGTTACGTCCGTACCCGATTGTATCACTTTTTAGCTTAGAATATGTAACATTTACAGCAGCAAAACAAGCAGGCAAACCATATACAAATATTGATACTTTTATCAACCCGTATTTAATCGCTTCGGTGTCATGTCTTATAGTCCTTAAGTTTAAAGCCACTAAAACACAAAAAGCGTTTATAAGGAAAACAGCAGACAGCCAAAGAAAATGTGTCAATCCTCCAATGAAAGCACATACTTGAAAAGGAAGTGATGTTCTTTCGACTCCAAACTGAAATATCACCTGTGCAAGTAATACATGACATAAAGCCAGTCTGAACACTTTGCTCGGTAGAGACCGTGTGTTCGCCGACACGGAATATACCACTAAACATATAGTTATACATGCTATCGATAGAGTCGTTAGAATTAGAGTTATCAGTCCTTTTATTGGATTACTGACCTTTCTTATCGACGATTTTCTAGTTAATGTTGTAAAGGTTTCGTAGCATACAAAATACAAAATTTTAGATTCATTATTGATATAGTATTCTCTTGAAATTAACCCGTTACTAGTATTTGATTCATGGTGACTTTTATTGCCTTGCTGAAGCTCACTTGAGAATGTATTAACTGATGCAATCGCATTGTATTCTGTTTCTAGCAAATTGATATATGGACAAGGGAGAGATTCAATTTCATTGAAATAGAAATAAGAAATTTGAGTTCTAATAAGCCATCTGTCTAATGTTGTGTACGTTATGATGTCATATAATTCTTTCCCTCTTATCAAAGACAAGTTTGAATTATCTTCTGATATAATCGGAATGTTACGTATTAATGTATAATTTTGTACAGCTACATTAAATACGTGAAATAACGCATTCCCATCTTCGGAAAATGCATTTGCAGTAAAGATATTATATAGATAATTTGTCCCGCAAGTACTGGTCCTAACAAAGTGAACATCGATTACTATGTAGTCAAGAACTCTTTTTAATTTCGAAATATAGTACGTTTGTGTAAAATTTATATATTTGCAGTCAGTCAAGTTTGATATTCGAATGAAATCTTCAACCTTTAATTTAAGCTCGTCGTCCCAGTCGGATAATTTCACCTCATAGATGGTTTGCTCTATATCTATCTTAAACGAAAGTGATAGCGTCGGATTAACAGGGTAAGCTTGAGGTTTTTTGCAAGTATTGTGTTTTGTGATATTCGGAAACGGACACCGCAGTTGCCTACACTTGTCCTGAAAAAAAAAGAAATTTGGTATTCAAAATTGGAATGTTTAATTGCCATGTAGACAATTTAAGGTTTAATTTATGTTATATATTTAATTTCAAACTTTAAAAGGGCTTAATGCAAAAATGTCATTAAGGAAGTAAGATAATGTATTTTAGATGTTTGTAATGACAATATGTCTAGACTTACAAAGAATGTATCTCTGATTTCATTTTCACCGCATCTTTTATTTAGGTCAAATGCTGTTGAAGGTCCGTACTCATCATCCTCGACATTAGCATGTAGATCAAGATTAAGTATGTAACTCAGAGGGCTAATAACATTTAATAACACATAGCATTCTTCCAAAAATGTGTGATTTTTCGGTACGAAGCAATATTGGCAAAAAAAATTTCTTGTTAGAACACCAGACATCATCATGGTTCTCTGACTGAATATATGTACTGAAATATAAATTGACATTTTTTTTTTAAAAAAAGTGTTGTTTACGATTTATGTTTGTATCTGATATTTTCTTAACTTTTATAAATGTTGGCAATTGTTTCCAAAGTACATGTACTCCGTTATAACAAAAGCGTCTTTAGTCCAGTCTTTGAGTCTGCTTTTTATATCAATTCGAAACACGTTGATAGGAAATTAAAATAACACTGTGTTTATCGTCACGTAAGGCCTCAAGCCAAATATACAACCAGTATTTTAATCTATAAAAAATAAAATAAAATGTAAAGTGAAGGTAATGTTAAAGTGAATTGATCAATAAAGGTAGGTTCGTAATACAATAAATAATTTTTTCAATAGATTTTTAGTATCAGACATAACAGCACATTACAAACGAATTATGCAATGATGTGTGATATTCATGATTCGGTGTTACATATACTATAAATCAGATAATTAAATGTTCTGGATCAAATATCATATAAATTCTAATACCAAATCACTTAGACCTTTATCTACAGTTTTTTATATATATTTCATAAAATAAAACAAATGATACATTTCTATTGAGTTAATCATTTTTAAATACTGTCCAAAGCAGACCAAATCGATTTAAATTAAATATATATAATTAAACTAAAACATTAATAAAAACTACATGTGTAGATATTAAATTGTTGAAAATGTGATTATTCATTATTATGTTCAACAAGGTGTTAAAATCAAATGTACCAATCATGATGTACCCATAAAGCATATTTTAGGTATAAGTATCAGCTCAGTAAAGAACATAATGGATTTATATCAGGACAGTTCCGTACGTAAGACATATAAACTTCTAATAAGGTTAATATTTTTATCATCTTCGTAGTAATGACACAGGCTTTTTAATCTCTTAAATAGAAGTTAATCTTTTAAAGACCTTTTTACGACGCGGTCCGTTGCCAGGAAAATTCGACCCGATGTAGTATTTTTTTTCTCGCGCATGTGCAATTGGCATTGGGCAAAATATCATCGTCCTACGTAGAAATATAGTAGAAGTTGAAGGCAGATGTTCACAAGCTATAGGTAAATGCATCCCACACTATTTGTCATTTCACAAACACAAAATTTCCAGACATTGCTTCTATAGGTATATGTTAAAAATATTTCATTACGATTATTATAATTTTACGTTATTAGGAATATCATGGTGCTAAAACGTCTCGGTTGAATAATATTGTTAGCTAGCCGAAAACAAAACCGGCCACGTGTCCATTTGTTAGTGGCTTGTCGTAGTATCAAAACGTCTCAGTTGAATGATATTGTAAACAACCAGTCAAGGACGTACAACTTGTGTAATATTACCTAATATACGAGTAATATAATTTTTGTCTGTGTTGTTTGAATTTAAATTACTGATGAAAAAAGTTATCTAATGATACTTTTAACAGAGTACTTTTGTATGCGCGTTTAAATCATTGAATTATTAAGTCCCGCGTATTTTCTTACAATTTTTCTATCTTATCACGTTTTATGTACCTACAACAATATGAAACCACGTTTATTAAGCCTTGCAGTATGAGAATATGCAAGAGAATATAAGAATATAAATAATATAATTCGCATCAACATCATCTAATTAAGCAGTTTAGTGCTTTAATAAGAACACTTTCAAACCTCCGCACACCTTTACCGAGTATTTTCAAGATAAAATCTTGTTGTTCCGTTAATGCATTTTTGCCTACGCATAATACACATGCTACTTCCGTTTCTTTGACAAAAAGGTCTATGGAACATGATGAAATAGTAAAAAGACGCTTGCGTAAATACTACTTTTATCGTTTGTTTTTATAATGAAAGTTTATGGTCAACAATTTTATTAAAGGTATTCAATTCAAAATTCATTGCACAGAGGTGATATCAAAATATTAACAATTATTGCGTCCGCCTACGTTAAGTTTTAGGTAAACGTGAAACGCCTTGACCATTAAGTCATATTTAATGCAACATTAAACAAGATATGTTTGTAAAACATGTATGCCCCCTATCGGCAGCCAATTAGTCATGTGATCAGGTTATTATGCATGCCTTCTGACCCAGTGAACAAAAAATTAATAAGGGTTATCTACTGGTCATGACAAGTAACAAGTTAATAACTATTGTGACCCCATAGGTTGTGTGCAGCAATTCAAGTTATTTCAACTCTTACTAAATAATATATGCATAAATTTTATGAATCATGTAGGCCTCATTAATGACAGCCAAGTTGTTACATTACATAAGACCTTCAAATGTGTATACCAAAAGCATTTTTAGTTTCATATAAAAATATCAACCATGGCAACTCGAGTTGTTGAGTTATTGGTCAGAAACCATCTTTAAGTACAAGGTCAATATGACACTGACCCCTTGACCCCAAAAGGGTTCATCTGCTGGTCATGAACAATCATCATACCAAGTTTGAAGTTCCTACGCCTAAGCATTCTTTAGTTATTGATCGGAAACCGTTTTCACCTACAAGGTCAATGTGACCTTGACTTTTGACCTCTTGACCCCAAAATCAATAGGGGGCATTTGCTGGTCATGACCAATCATCATACCAAGTTGGAAGTACCTAGGCTTATGCCTTCTTTAGTTATTGATCGGAAACCATTTTAACTAACAAGGTAAATGTGACCTTGACCTTTGACCCCAAAATCAATAGGGTCATCTACTCGTCATGACCAATCATCATACCAAGTTTGAAGTACCTAGGCTTATGCCTTCTTTAGTTATTGATCGGAAACCATTTTAACTAACAAGGTAAATGTGACCTTGACCTTTGACCCCAAAATCAATAGGGTCATCTACTCGTCATGACCAATCATCATACCAAGTTTAAAGTTCCTATGCCTAAGCATTCTTAAGTTATTGATCGGAAACCGTTTTTACTTACAAGCTGAATGTGACCTTGACCTTTGGCCCCTTGACCCCAAAATCAATACGGGTCATCTACTGGTCTTGACCAATCACCATACCAAATTTGAAGTTCATAGGCATAAGGGTTCTTTACTCTGAAACCATTTGGTCATCGGACCGACAGACAGACAAATGCAAAGCAGTATAACCCCTCTTCTTTGAAGTGGGGGCATAATAATAAAAACGGGAGTATTATTACTAAAATAAAATAATAAACAACATACACATATTGTTGCTACACAGTTGTAGAAGTTCAATATCATCAAGTATTTCACACTGGTCAGTTGATCTTACTTCATTATTTTGACATCTTAACTGTGACACATCAATACCATCAGGTGGTTGGGAGAACAATGTACAATTCATCATTGCGTATGAAAACAACTCTTTACCCACCAAACCCAATGAGTACAGGTCATCTTTACAATCCGTTACAGATAACTTCCATCTGAAATCAATGTCATGCAATGAATTTCCATAAAATTATAATTTACCAAAAATAAAGTGAAACAAGTTTTTCAGAATATTTATGACTAGGTGGAAAACGGTGATGTGTAATTGTTATAAATTAACCAATAGTAATATCGCAGCGGAGCAAATAGTCAGTCCACTGTTTAATTACGATATACAAAATATGTCTGTTTCAAATATATCAGCTGGAACTTGTTTGTTATTTTTTTGTTTATTTTTTTACTGATCATGTAATTAGTATGTTCATGGACTTGAAGGTAAAGGTTAAAGAAATTTTCGAAGAACATATAAGAATCTTACACTGTCTGCCGGTACATTCCTGAATATCTAGCTTGAGGATAACTGTTTACGGCGGTAACGAGGCTTTGTCGAGTTTTCACTAAACAGTTACCCGAGAGCTATTTATTCCCGTCTGTACCGTCATCCGGTGTTGGATTCTTTTTCTTGCATATAACAGTTATTTTCGGAACAAAAATTATGAAAACTAATAACTTCATAACGCACTTTTTTCTTATAGTAGCGTTTGAACTTACAACCTCATTCATAACGGTAAAATGACGTCATCCTAAGGACGAAACTCATTCATAAAAGGCGCGCGGCAATGACGTCATTTAAAGCACGCGATTTGTCTCACATAGGGGTGGTATGCAAGAATATAAGAACCTTACACTGGCTGCCGGTACAGACCGGAATATCTAGCTCGAAGGTAACTGTTTACAGCGGTAACGAGGCTCTGCCGAGTTTCCGCTAAACAGTGACCCGAGAGCTAGATATTCCCGTCTGTACCAACAGCCGGTGTTTGATTCTTTTTCTTGCATATTACATGTCAATTACTTTCGGAACAGAAATTATGAAAGCTAATATTCTCATTTCGCACTTATTTCTTATAATAGCGTATGAACATACAACTTCATTCATAACGGGAAATCCTCCTAAGAACGCGATTCATTCATAAAAGGTGTGCGTCAAACACGCGACTTGCCTTACATAAGGAGTTTTCTAGCACCAGTTTTCTGAGATGCAAGAATAACCATGATATTAAATTATACAGAGTTAGAAAAATGACAGTACATTGGCCCCTTAAGTGTTGAGCGGAAAAAATAGTATGACCCACTCGAAGATCAAACGTTTCTTCTTAGGAACGTATCAAAATGATGAAGGTCGAAAATAGTAACTATGGGAACTTATATTAAGACTCAACATTTAATAATATGTATTGCCTTATTATATCAGTAATGCCGTGACATCTCGCACAATCTTCATTCCAGAAAATGACGAGACCGTCTTTACTTGAAACTAACACAATATCTTCGGGTCGTGTCGTGTCAATAGGTTTTTCACACGATTCTTTTCCGCCGTCATCACTTGGACACGATACTATCATTCTATACTCCTGAACAAGTGCTGATCCTGGTTTCATATCCGAAGAATTACATGTGATATAGTCTGCTGTGTTTAAGTTATAAGTTTCTGTCGATATCAGTGCATCGATGCAACAATTTTGTCTAACGAAGCAGTTCGGGCTACATGAGCACTGTGGACAACACGGTTGATAGTCTGGACGATCGTAACTATAACTGGCTTGCGCAGGTCTGGTACAAAAGTCTGTAAATGGGCAAGCATCAAACATTTGCTTTTCATATATCTCCAAAGAAAATCCTATAATATCCGATAAACTATTTAATTCAGAAGAATGAGAAAAATGAATTGCCGCAATAGCAACGATCTGCAAAATTATGAATAAGCGACATAACAACAACATCTTCGTCTAGCTAGCGACAGAACCGTCACTAATATAATTCATATCATAGTGTATTTATATGTTGAAATACTAGCCTGGTTACATTTGATTGGTTGAAATGATCTGTGCTCATCTTACTGGGTAAAACTGCTTTGAAGATCGATTAAGAACATTAAGAATATGAAATACATAAAATAACAGCGAGTCATATTAATCGATAATATATAAATGTCATAAAAATGTTTTCTCTTCCGTCATCGTTTAATATCATCAAAGTGTATTTTAAGTCCGCTCTAAAAATCAGTGTTGAATGATTTATGCACAATATTGTGTTTATTTAGTTTATGTATTAGTGTTTTTATTGTGACACCTTAAATAACTACTCGTATTAGTTGTTCAGTAACATACAAAAAGATAGACTGTTGCTTAAACAGGAGATATTAAAATCATATTCTGAAATAAATCGGAACATTTGCTTAATAAATTTGCTTAATGAATATGGTGGGCTTAAAATAATATATTTAGTCCTGGAAAATCGACCGGATGTAGTATTTTTTCGCGAATTCGAACTACATGTGTACATTGAATTTATACATAGATGCAGAAAAGTTCTTTGATACTGCAAGGACAATGCATTTATAAACTTTTTTATTCAGAGCATAGATTAAGAATTGCTAAACGATTGCAATTATGCAGTTAGTTCAGTGAAAAAACGTATTGTCTCGCTAGATGAAAACCTCCTAAGAAAATATCAAGTGTTTTATGTGTTGTACAGTGCGTTATGATGTTAAATGCTGTGCGCAATGGTTGCTGGTGTGTTATATTAAGATACTCAAATCTTAAGAAACAGCTAGTGATATAATGTTAACTATTAAAATAATGCCTTAAGTACTGCCTAATAAAAGTTTAGATTATGCCTTGTTTCATAGATGTCCAAATTACACAAAAAGTTCGTAAGCTATGCTTTAGAAATACAAAGATTTGTTGTTTGCTTGAACAGGATATTAAAACTATTCTTGAATATGACGAACATTGCCAATAAATTTACTTACATGATATGTGGCTTACATCAATTTATTACCCTTGGAAAAAATGTGTATTCATAGAATAAAGTCAAGACACCCCCTCCCCCTTGACTTCAGCTACCCTCAAATAAAATGGTATGTCCTGTATCATTTACTGAATCATACTATGTATTATGAAGTAATTTATACCTACTGATTTCGGGTATTTTCATTAATACAAAACTGTAAAAGAGCCATTTATTTTTTGGCTAGAATTTCATTCAAAATTTGTCTGTGGAATGAATGCACATGCTTGTCGACTAATGACGATTATGCTTACGGGATAGATGTGTCTGGTTATAGTCCGAGTTGCAAACCATAATAAGCTCGTCCGAATGATATGATCAATTATTTTTGCAGCAACACCTTATTTCTTTCAATAATGCATATGACGGTTTCATTGGCCTCAAGTGCATCAAAAAAGAAAACATTTTGCATGCATATTGAGTAATATTCAGTGAATTACTGAATTCAAAAGTTAAAGGTCACTTTTGGTAGATAATAACATGTAAGGACATGAATGGTGACATGTCCGGGTTCCGCATTATCAGTGCCTGAAAGGGCGAGTAGACCCTCATTAAGAATAGCATACATACATAAATGTATATAGTTCTTAATATGTTTTAACAAGAGCTGTCACGCAAGTGACAAATGCCCCCGAAAATGTTTCTTAAGCATGAAGAAAAGAGAATGACAGTAACTAATTGCATAATATTGTTCTTGTGAAATGAAGTGTTATTTATAGCAAATTAACACCTTGGGACAAGGGGTCTTGGCTCTGTCTTTGCCCTGTCCTGTTTTGTCGGTCCGCTGGACTCCTTGCGTTGTCTTTTGCTGTCAAGGTGCTCATGACGCGCTTCTGTTGATCGTTATCATATGATGCAACAATCATCTGTTATTCAAATCTAATGATGAAAATGCTACAGTTTGAAAACTAATGTGGACCTTCAAACTCTTCTTATAAGCATACCTCCAAACTTTTTGAGTGAAATTGACCTTGGAAATAACAGTCTGGACATGATTGTTGTGTAAGTTGGGACGCACAAACGGACAGACGGAAATGAACCTTAGCCGCGACACATCTACAGATATTTTGATATCATTCCATGTATGACAAAGTAACAGTCCGGACATGAATATGTATTTTCAAACTTTTCTCAAGTAAATGAAAACCTTCAAACTATAAGTGTGACCTTGATCTTGAAGGACATGCGTCTTGAACGCGACATGTCCTCATGATGTGGTAGACATTTATGCCAAGTTATTCTAAAATCATTCGATGCATGACAGTCCGACACAAATGTGTATAAATATAATCTCTTATTGTATTAAAGTAAAACTTCAAAATGTTAGTGTGACCTTGACATTTAAGGTGAGAACATGGGTCTTACACACAACACGTTATCTTGATGTGGTAGACATTTGTTCCAAATTATTTTAAATTCCTTCGATGCATGATAAAGTTACAGCCCGGACAGGATTGTATGTACCTTTTAACTCTAATTGTGATAAATGGACGCGACACATCATCTTGATGTGGTAGACATGTGTGCCAAGCTATTTCAAAATCCCTCAAATCAATGTATGACAAAGATACAGCCCAGACACGAATGGAGTTGGGACGCACAGGCAGACAGACTGACGGTGCAATTTTAATATGCCGCCCTTAAAGGGCATAAAATTGCAAATGTTATGGGTTTACATTTATGTGACAAAATCTAATAATGATAATAAATGTATAGGTTAGTGGATACGTAACATGTACATATCACAATGAAAAATGTAAAATTTTGAACATTATCTTACTTTGATGTGAGACATGTTAGAAAATAGCCTAGAATTTTGTTGTTACATATATCTCAATTCAAGAAAAATTAGACATGAGAAAAAAGCCAAACAAGCATATTCGTTGAATTTATATCCCCCGCCGAGTACTGGTTATTACTAACACAACAACTAAAGACATAAGGCTTTATTTATATATTTATCATGGCATAAACAGTAATATTCTTTGAACTTGATAAATATTATGGGCAATAACAGAGCCTTAACTCTGGTGTTAAATAGTAATATCTGGAAATACCAATGAGATGTATGCATACTGCATAAGTAATCAAGGGCCATAAATCTGAGTTATAAGTGTCTGACCGGAACAAGGCGACTATATGCACATCTCCTCTTCGTATCGCATAAAGTTTCATTGAATTCCAGCCAGTAGTTACAGAGGAGTAGCACGGAAACGATAATTGTTCTGGTTGTATACTGCATAAGTTATCAAGGGCCATAACTCTAAGTTAAAATGTCTGACCCGAACAAGGTGACGATATGCCCATCTCCTCTTGGTATTAAAGGTTCCAATAAAGTTTCATTGAATTCCAGCCAGTAGTTGCAGAGAAGTAGCGCAGAAATGAATATTTTTCTATATGCATACTGCATAACTAATCAAGGGCCATAACTCTGAGTTAAAGTGTCTGACCGGAACAAGGCGACGATATGCGCATCTTTTCTTGTTATTGAAGGTTCCCATAAAGTTTGGTTGAATTCCAGCCAGTAGTTGCAGAGAAGTAGCGCAGACACGATTTTTGCTCTATCTGCATACTACATAACTAATCAAGGGCCATAACTCTGAGTTAAAGTGTCGGACCGGAACAAGCCGACGATATGGGCATCCCCACCTAATATTGAAGGTTCCCATAAAGTTTCGTTGAATTCCAGCCAGTAGTTGCAGAGAACTAGTCCGGAAACGAAATTCGAACGGACGAATGGACGGACGGACGGAACGACGGACGGACGGACAACGCCAAAACTATATCCCCCTCCCGATTCCATCGGCGGGAGATAACAAAGCCTTATTTTGGCTTAGATGCTGTTCATATTCACAGAAAGCAGACACTATTTATTTCTAGTTTATGTGTAATTAGAAAAACAAATTAGAAATAAATTTTCCAATGTCTTCTTGAAGCGCTAGAAAACAGACCCATGCTCGTCAAGAGGACGATGTCATGATACCGCTTTATCAATGCCTACGATTATTGTGATGAACATTGTTGTTTCCTTGTTGGTCTTGTTTATCATATTTGATATTTCTGCAACGTCACAGTCTTTGTCGCAGACAATAGTTCACGCAAGACACAGTCTAGTCAGTGCGCGCTTTGACGCCACATCTATCTAATCAGAGATGATAGCAGAAAACCAAAAAAAAAAATAAATAAATGAAAATAAAAAATAAATAAATAAAGAATGAACTGGTGAAGGTGAGTTTATACTTTAAATTACTTTTTATAATGCGGAGCATAAGCGAAAGAAAAAAATCAAAAGAATGAACTGGTGAAGGCGAGTTTGTACTTTAAATGACTATTTATAATGCGGAGCCTACGGGAAAGCTAAATTCAAAAAATATGAAAAACAAGATCAACAAGGAAAGGCGGCGTTCATGATTTGAATATATTGCTATCATTGTGTTTAGGAAAGTAATGCTATTTGAATCGAAAGATACATTGAAAAATAAAACAAAAACACATAAAAAATTAAATCATTTATTCATTTTTATTTTTTTATCACATTTATTATTCAAATGACGGTCTAAATGATTGCAATTAACAAAATATTGTTTTCACTGCAGCCGGACTATATATCTGAATGCAGATGAAAAGACTATCATAACTAAATGCAATAATAGGGAAAATTATTTGCCGTCATTAAGTAAAGAAAGTCGATTCAATCATACATTATGTGAAAAATATAACAAAATTAAAGAAATTTAACAGAAATATATTATATAATCGATGATGTTACGTCATGATGAGATGACGTCAAAATCAGCAAAAAATACTGATAATCACTTAAAGACGTTTTCGGTAGTTTTCTGTGCGCATCGTTATGCGCTTCCAAGAAAGATAATCACGGATAATTACTCTTCAATTACGGTCAAGTTGAATAGTATTCGGATAAGTGTTTTAATTTCGGCTATAAGCAAATAATGAGTAAATAATACAGAATAGATATTTCTAAATGGAGATCGGTTCAAAAGAATAAGAGGTCGTTTAGACAACATCACATAAAGGATTTCTCCAAGCATTAGTACGACAGCATTGATGATAATTCTGCGCGCGTTACCCCACCCACTTGTGGTATAGTGACGAAAGTGCGTCGCGACTTAATTACTGGCAGACAACTGGGCAAAGAAGTTTAAAATGATATATTTTAAAAGTGTTGAATAAAAAAACAAAATTAATATCCAAGAAATGTTCCGAATTTCATTATTTTCTTGGTAAATTTCTGAATACTTGCTTACTGTTCGGGTATGTTAGTCGAGTGAAAAAAATAATATTGCCCTAGATATGTTTAAAAAAAAAATTCAGTATCATTTACTTAACATAACATCAAAAGAAAAAGAAATTTTTATTGCAACATGTTTTTGTTGTATATTTGACAATACATTAAGTATAACACTGATATTTCTTAAGAAAGCGTGGTAATTTTGACAGTTGGCATATGCGGTAACCATGGAAACTGCCCGTTTACAAAAAACTAACACGTCAACATATATATTTTAGTTCTATTTTTGAATCCACCATCAAATGTTACTTGATATATCAATAATGTAGAAAATTCTATAAAAGAAATTTCTTGATAGCTGGACGTAAGGATCGATATTTGTGAGGAATAAATAATCAATAATGCATAATTTCTCGATTTTCCTTGTTTATTCTATTTATTAAACCACGTTTTCTCTAAACCGGAAATACATAAAACAGGTCTAACACCACTAAAAATATTACTTCTTTCAAAAAAGGCTTATTCGATTAGAAACTATAGTTAACTCTTTTGGACAATAGCTTTATTTTTTTACAGAATTCATGTTTATTTTTCTCATTTTTTGTTTAGTTAAAAAGCATGAAAACTCATTTTTGAAAGAAATATGTTCAAATTATCATTTGTTTTATACAGAACCCTAAGATAAAGCAAGCTTTGTATAAAATTATGTTTATTGTGAGTGTAATAAGCTATTTTATACATTATTATAACACAGTTTGGCTATTTTGACAATTTTGAGATATACGGTTACCATGGAAACTGCCTTTTTTAAAAAAAAATCCAGCACGCCAACAAATATTTTTCTTTTTATTTTTGAATTTGTCATTAAATTTTACACAACATACAAAAAAATTAGAAAATCCTATGAAAAACTTTTTTCAATATCTCTAATTATTCTGAGAATTCATGTTCATTTTTCTCATTTTTTGTTCGGTTGAGGAACATGGAAAACTCATTTTTTAAAGAAATATGTTCAGATTATCATTTGTTTCATACAGAATCATTACATAAGCTTATCTTTGCATAAAACAATGCTCGTTTTGTGTTTTAAGCTATCTTATACATTTTTTATTCGTTATAACACAGTAAGGCTATTTTGACAGTTTTTAGATATACGGTTACCATTGAAACTGCCATTTTACAAGAAATCCACACGTCAACATATATTTTTCTTTTTATTTTTAAATTCGTCATTAGACCATTAGGCCTTCGTTTAAAAGATGATTTAGATAAACTTTAAATTAATCCTGTCAGTATCCTTCAAAATGACGATGAGGATGTTCCACCTTGGACTTATAATTCCCCTGAAATAAATATTAACCTTTCAAATATAAAAAAGACATCAAATTCACATGAACATTTCAAAGAGAAGTTTCTAGCAATTAAGGAAGAACATGAAAATTTTATACATGTTTATACGGACGGTTCAAAGGAAGGTTGCAAAGTAGGTGCGGCTGTGTATGAAAATGATTTTACATCTAGTATGAGGTTACCCGATAATGCATCAATTTTTACTGCTGAAGCAAAAGCTATAGATTTAGCATTGTCATACATAGAACAGCATACCCATGATAAATTTGTGATATTTTCTGACTCGCTTTCTGTTTTAATATCCATTAAAAATAAAAAATCTGACAATATCATGATAAAGAAACTTCTTTTGCGATTTCATGATATACTTAAAATCAAATCTGTTAAATTATATTGGATTCCAAGTCATGTAGGTATACGAGGAAATGAAAAAGTAGATGCTTTAGCTAAACAAGCTTTAAATTTTCAAAAAACTGACTTATTGTTACCTGCTTGTGATTTTAGAACGGCTATAAATAAACTCGTTTCATCTGAATGGAAAGCAAATTGGGACAATGCCGTCTATAATAAACTTCATGATATAAACCCATCTCTTGATGAGTCACCATCTCTGTCTTTGTTAAACCGCCATGATCAAACAGTTCTTCTTCGATGCCGAATTGGACACACTAAAGTTACCCATTCTTATCTCCTCACGAATGACAATGCCCCTTTCTGTGTAGGCTGTAATGAAAATTTTACTGTCAAGCATTTTCTTCTGGAATGTCATGATTTTTCACAGGCCCGTAACAGATTTTATAATGTAAACTCACTCAAAGAACTCTTTAATACAATTCCATCAAAAAACATCATCGATTATTTGAAAGAGATAAACTTGTATTCAAAGATCTGATTGACGCTTTTTTTATTTTTATTTACAACGTTTTACAAAATAGTTTAAGCCTATTTTAGCATTCGGCACGATATGGCCATTTATGTGTTGACGTGCCGTAAAGTCCAAACAAACAAACAAACACACTAAAATTACCCACTCTTATCTCCTTACAAATGACAATGCCCCTTTCTGTGTAGGTTGTAATGAAAATTTTACTGTCAAGCATTTTCTTCTTGAATGTCATGATTTTTCACAGGCCCGTAATAGTTTTTATTCTGTAAATTCACTCAAAGAATTTTTTAATACAATTCCATCAAAAAACATAATTGATTATTTGAAAGAGATAAACTTGTATTCTAGGATCTAATTGGTTCAGTTCTATTGTCATTTACAAAGTTTTACATAACATTTTAAGCCTATTATAATAGCATTCGGCACGATATGGCCAGTTATGTGTTGACGTGCCGTAAAAATCCAAACAAACAAATAAGATTTTACTCATCATACAAAAAATTTAGAAAATTCTATGAAAGGATTAATTTTTCATAAAACTGTAGAAAATGTCTTTAAAAAGCATGAAATAATAGGAAAATTTATCTGTTTTACATATAAAATATGATAAACAAGATCAACAAGGAAAGGCGGCGTTCAATGAACGCAACCCCCATATGACCCAGCAACAAGAACCAGTGTAAGGTTTATAAGATTTAAATATATTTCATTCGTGAACACCAGCTATTCTATTTTCAGTCATGGCTACGCCACTCGTATAAATATTGCATCTGGTGTTCACTCTGTGAAATATGTTTAAATCTTGCATGCAAAACTAACAAATATCCTCTATAGATCGACAGATCAGATTAAGGAACAAAAACTTACGACCATCCATAAAAAGATAACATGAATAGCATTTAGAAACGTGTAACAAGATATGAATGATATGAAATCGTCAGAACCTACGAATATTATTTTATTATATTTATATAATCCAAGAATAGCCTATAAAATAAGGATAGGACATTTGACAATTATATATTCCCATTCCTCTTGCATGTAGATAGTCCGCATTTGTTAGGTTTGCTATAAAAAGTGTTTACTAAGACATATTTTTGTTGTTGGTTTGAGGACATTTGAATTCTAATACGGACAAGACATTTGCGTACAAGCCCATCCATACCCTTAAAAACGCCATTTTCGTCAGTGCTGAAGAGAAGGTAAGTACTCTTCGATCCATCTTTTCCAGAATACGTCACTCAAATATTGTATTTGTTTCCACCATATTTACTGTATACATCTTCTTTTTCCAAAAATACCTCTTGGAATACTCTGTTACTTTTCATTAAAAGAAGCATATTTGGTGTTTACAAACGCTGGAAGATCTATAGGGTCGCTACTGACGGAAGTGATTGTTCTATCATTTATAATTCTTTCTGTTTCTGCGATGAAAGTTGGTAATGTCTCGTCTGTTAAAAGTTGTTACCTGGCAAGAGCGTTCAAAATGGTGCAGGAAGATCTTATCATTCTCTCCCATGCCCCGCCCATATTGCTGGTGTATGGTGGATCAAAGTGCCAGTCTACCTTAATCTACCGATCATAAACTGCCATTATGACGCCAAAAGACAAATTTAAAAAGCAGGCCACATATCCTAAGGGTGATTCAATAGTATTCAATAGAGGAATACTGGAACCACCCAACAAGAAATATGCCGAATAGAAAAATACTAAAATACCACAAGCACAACAGTAATGCCGTGCTGAACTATCTTTAAGGATCGGAAATATAACATCCCTGATTGAATGTACGGGCGACTTTTTATAAACTTGTTTTGTAAATTTTGTATGTAAATTCCGGAAACTCTTCCGTCCGTGACGTCCCTTAAAATGGCGGCGACGTTAACGTGACGTGAGAGCTTTTAGCGCCAAAAGGTGAACTTTTTTAACTACTGAAATTAAAAGAATGTTAATAATTCTTACACTAATTATCTATATTGTTTAAGAAACATCGGCTTGGGCGTAGAAAAATTCATGGTCCCTAATAATTCGCAAGTCACACTGTAAGACGTTATCTTTCCAAAAAAAAAAAAATCAAAGATTAACTGGCAATGTTTCCTACTATTTCATTGCAAAGCATTGCCTGCCTTACTCCCTGACAAAATTATATCAGTCACGACAACCGATTTGCTCACGGACCTAGGGCGACATAAATTTTTAAAGTGATATAGAATGTACATGCTATTTCAGCAGAATTGTGTTATATTTAAATGGACGCACGATAAGTTAAATCTTCGAAAAGCTTAGACGAACAATGTGTCATTATCAACTTTCAGAAAAAGGAGAGATAACCTAATACTGACACGACTAAATGTTATTGTATTGACAAGGATAATGTCATGCGGGTTTTATTACATTACAAATTGTCTTTATTTCCAACTCCACATCATAAACAGTTCACTGAATGTAATATAAATACAGTCTGATGTATGTGTGTTTCCTGCAATTTATCATTACTGATTTGAGGTATTATAGATATTATAATAGCAAATTAATTCAAGAAAGGATCATGTATTCGAAAACCTCAATTCTTCATGTAGCAACCTTATTTAAATTTATTATGAAAAAAGAGAAAACGCAATCCCTAAAGAATACCAAAACGGCAACGTCCGAATCGTGATGACGTAGTACCGAATAGCGAGTCGTATATTGCATGGGTTAACACGCGTGTTGAATTATTTAGGAATGCCTTAATAGATAACAAAACGAATATAGATCAAATCGTGCAAAACTTACATTTGACAAGCGTTGATCAATCGGTCGAACAATTCACAGTTTATATGAAAGAACATGCTTTCAGTGTTTTTGGTAAAAACAGAAAAATAAATAAACCGAGTTTATGTAAATTTTCAAAAGAAAAAAGAAATGGTTTAATCAAGAGTGTTACAATGCCCGCCATGAATTCAATGTAGCGAGAAATTACTATTTAAGACATAAAACAACAGAAAATAAAAATAATTATTTGAATAAAAAAATGAATATAACAGTGTAAAGAATAAATGTCAAAAACTTTTTAAACGTAACGAGGGTAAACGTGTTTCAAAATTAGCAAGTTCAAATCCAAAGGCTTTTTGGAAGGACGTTAAATCGCAATATAAACAAAATAACGGGGGTCCAAATAATATATCTATTGACGAGTTTTATATGCATTTCAATAATTTATATGGAACGCAACCTTTGTCAGATTATAACTTGAATGATCAACAAGAACAGATTGTCCAAAATGATTGTTTAGATGCGTTATTCACTATTTCGGAATTGAAATATGCTGTTTACAGTCAAAATAATTCAAAAAGACCGGGTGAAGATCACTTGATAGCCGAAGTATTTAAACACTCTTTTGATATTATTTCCCCTTTCTTACTTCAATTATATAACAAATTATTCACCGAAGGTAGCTTCCCTGAAACTTGGCAACAATGCATAATAGTTCCGATTTTCAAAGGCGGAACAGCTGAAGCAAAAAACTTTCGAGGAATCACATTGAATAATATTTTATCTAAAATTTATTCTAAAGTGCTAATAGCTATACTAACTAAATGGGCAGACAAAAATTCAGTATTAATAGATAACCAATATGTTTTTCAAAAATCAAACAATGATTGTGTATTCATTCTTCATGCTATCATATTTAAAATATATCAATGAAAAAGGAATTGTATGTAGCATTCTTAGACTGGGAAAAAATGTCTGATCGAATAGATCGAGTAATGTTGCGGCAAAAATTAATTACTGCAAACGTAAGCACTAAACTTATGACAGCCAGCTTTTAAATCCATGTACTTAGTTGTAAAATCAGTAATTCGATATGAATCTCAGAATTCAGATCCCATAACATCCTTTATTGGAGTAAAGCAGGGAGACTCAGCTAGTAGCATACTCTGTCTTTTTTTCCTAAATGATATTGTAGAAAATATAAATAGTAACTTAAATGGTATTTTAAGTATTGATGACGTAAAATATTTTTATTATTGTTCGCTGACGACGGTGCATTATTTGCTTATGACCCTCAATCTCTACAATCAATGTTAAATGATGTACAGACTTACTGTAATACATGGAGACTTCGATTAAACGTCAGTAAAACAAAAATAATGATATTTGAAAACGGTCGTCATACATCATATGATTTTTATATATGTAACTCGCGTATTGACATCGTTCAGTCATTTAAATACCTTGGTGTTCATTTGTTTAAAAACGGGAATTGGAATCGCACGCAACAGAGAATCGCTCAACATGCTCAGTTTTCACTTCACAATTTATTTATTGTTAACAACCAATTAGAACTACCTGTATCCCAAAAATATATCTTTTTGATTCACTTGTAATGTCTACTATTAATTACTGTGCGGAGGTATGGGGTCATCACGCTGGACCAGATATTGAGATTGTACATACGAAATTTTGTAGAAAAGTTCTATGCGTAAAACGCCCAACAAACGTAGATGCTCTATACGGCGAATTAGGGAGGACACCAATGAATGTGTATCGAAAAGTTATATTGATAAAATACTGGGTTAAACTAATTACTTTGGATAATCAATCACTACTATTTAAAACTTATAATATGTTGATGAGGGATGCTGAATTAGGAAATACATATAATGGTAATAACTGGGCTAGTCAGATTAAATAAATACTTTATAATCACGGTTAAATGTACTTATGGCAAAACCAATTTAACATTCAAATTAACGTAAATATGATTAAACAACGGATATTGGATGTGTATTATCAACAGTGGTACTCATCAATAAATAATTCTCCTCGTCTCGAAACGTATTGTTTATTTAAACATGAATGTAAATTAGAAAGTTATCTCGACTTTATTCAGGAAACAAAGTTCAGAATATCTTTAACGAAATTTCGTACATCCTCACATGATTTGGCAATAGAACGCGGACGCTACATAAATATTCCTAGGACGGAGAGAATCTGTTTAAATTGTAATTCTAATATGATCGAAAATGAATATCATTTTTTACTTATATGTCCAAAATTTAGAGAACTACGTAGAAAATATCTAAAACGTTATTATTATACCTGGCCTAACTTACAAAAATTCAAAAACTTGTAAAGTGAAACTAACCGAAAAATTATTCAGAATCTATGTAAATTTATAATATTATGCTAATGTAATGAGAAACTAACAAACATTCTTTTATGAAATAAGCTCTTCAGAAAACTTTTGTTAATACTTTTTTCTATAAACATAGGTAAAACCCATACATTTCCATTGTATTTTATATATTTTGTTTGCTATAAATATGTCACATGTTTTATGCAATAAATATATTGAATTGAAATAAAAAATAGAAAAATGTTGCAGGCTCGGTTTGATTGAGCCTGTTCATGGACGGTAATTAAAAATGCAAGCTATCGTCCACGCCTTTTAATGCATGGTTTTGTTTTTCTTCTTCACTTTCGTTTCAATATTGGTGATCCTTTTTGTCAAAATAGTTTTGTTTCCTTTAAAATTTAAAACGATACAAAATCGGATGCATCAATATAAAAGTTGCATACCGTCGAAAAAAAAAATGACTGAAAATTATGACTAGTGAATAACTATAAAATTACCTGAATGAATAAGATTTATTGAGGATAAAATCAGTGAACCTCCCCGTAGATTTGTATTTATCGCATCTAGAGAAAATAATTATTTAATCTCAAGATAATTACTGCAAAAATATTTGAGTTTAAGAACATAAGTTATGCTACATGATTTATTTTCCATGATGTTACAAACAGAATGCCTTGCCACACTCTCTTCTGTAATAACTTTCTGCACAAAAGTTTACACGCTTATGAGTGTCATGGTATACACTCATTCCTTTTACAAGTAATTATTAAAGGTCAATGGTGACATAAAACAGTCACTGATAATCACATTATATTTAAGTGTCAGGTATACATCCTATGTAATAAGTCATTAAAAAGATATGTTGCATGCATTTAGTCATTAAACAGTGTACATATTGCATACAAGTTTTACCGTATGAAAATTAATATTTCACAATATAACCTTAATAGTCAGAACTGATTGTAAGAAAATTGTGAATGCAAAGGGGCATTTTATAGTACAATGGGCATCTTACTTGATTCAGCATAATAAGGATAATGCTAATGACGATGAGGGTGGTAACAAAAAAAATTAATCTTGACCTTCAAAAGGTCAATTCAAAATGGCCCCTAAAATAAAATACAACAATCAAAGTGTTATAGAAATATTGGCATAAAATTAATCTTTCCTTAATCAATGGTTATTCAATATTCTCTAAGTTAATACAATTACTCAGTTTACTGTACAACAATTGCCATGTAATAATAGGTCAACATGTTAAATATGCCTCAAAACAATCTGAAATTGGTCTGAAAGTTTGTTTGTTTGGATATGCCAGTTATGTGTTGACGTGCCGTAAAGTCCAAACAAACAAACTTTCAAACCAATTTCCAGGATATTTGGATCAAAACAATAGCCACTAGAGTGTTAACAATATTTTTCTATTTTTAGCTCCTGTGACCAAGTTTTTAATTTGAAATTACCAATGTCCGTATTCTACCAAGCAATTACCTAGACAAGCATCCCGACTAAGTTTGATGACAATTGTGTCAAAAATGTGACAACTAGAGTGCTCACAAGGTTTTTCCATATTTAGGCAGTGTGACCAGTTTTTGCCCCAGGCTACCCATATTCGTCCTTGACCTAGAAATCATCAAAACAAACTTTCAGACCAATTTCAACAAAATTTTGATCAAAACAGTATCCAAAAGAGTGTTAACAAGATTTTTCTATTTTTAACTCCTGTGACATTATTTTTCATCCGATATGACCCATGTTCAAATTCATCCGAGCAATTACCTAGACAAGCATCCTGACAAAGTTTGATGATGACAAAAATATGACCGCAAGAGTGTTAACGAACAAATGTGGACGGACGACGGACATTCAACGATCTTAAAAATTACTATGGTGCTCAATTAGGTTATATTGTTATCCCTTAGAATGATGAATTCCTAGAATTCCAATATCTTTTTAGACAACTTAAATATAATTATTTTGTCTTCATAGTTAAACGTAACGCCGCATTTCTTTTCAAAAATACAAAAGGCAGTTCCAATTTATAATAAAAGCAATCTCAGATACGGTGCAAATTCAGTTATAAGAATTATCTCGCTAAATCCTAAATTTTTCTTATATAAAATATTTGTTTATAGCTTATTTACTGGTTAATTGCATTCACTTGGTATCAAGAAATCGTATAATAAGGCTCTAAACAACAATTGGTCAATGAATGAAATTAGGATTTTTATAGCAAACTGTAAAAGATGAATTAATTATTACTAGTAAAAAATTATCTCTTGTAAGAGTTATTTTTTCTGGAATATTCTATATATTATGTTAAAACTACAATGTTTTTCAATTGTATTATATTGTTCTCTCTTAGAATGATAAAGATAACTATTGGAGAAAACTTTTCTAAATTCAAACTTTATTGTAAATTTGTAAAATAATACAAATAGCCTTTAACATACAAATGACCAAGCAACAAGTATTTAGATTCCTAGTTTTTGTTCAATTTCCAGAAAGTATATTCTACTGCTATTAAATAAAATAATAAGTTCAATGGTATTTCAGTGTAATATCTGAATCAAAGTACAAAGTGAATGGTCTTGTTCTAAAACTGACATGATATAACGATCAATGCCTCTATGTTTTCAGGAAATTACATCGATCAAAATTTGACAATGTTATCAACTTGGAGGTAATCATAGTTATTGCAATGTCGTGTTGCAAATGATATCTAAATCTTAGCGGCGCCTCTGTCTGTTTATTATTAGAGAGTAGATAGTGTTCTTGTTATGTAGAAACAAACAGTGGCAGACAAGATGAAAAAGTCTAATAAAATATAGTTATCCCATCGCTGACAAATATTTATAAATTTATTGCACACTTTTGAAATTTACAGGTCAATGGAGCTGTTTTCTGTTTTGTTACTGCAGTTCCAAGTTACTTTGATGTTTATCCTTTGAACTTGTGCAAGGCGCAGGTAGAATTTGCCAGTTTTATGTTTTATAATCTATTACCTATTTCAGATCTCTGTGACATTTGACTTTTTGCATTGACTTAAATATCGCTTTTTCTCGGATATTGGGAGCTAAAATTGTTTTTTTTGCAGACTTTAATTCATCTATCAAATCGATTTATACACTTAACGAAACTTATAAGTACCCCAATTATAGTTTTCAGCATAAATTATGATATGATTAACGCAAGTATTTAAAACTTATGCTCTGTAAAGTTTAATCATATTTTTAAGATTTCATAACAAAAAATTCATTTATAAACAACTCAAACGTAACAAAAAAGATCATAAACCGAGATCACTACCAGTACACAAATTCGCACCAGAGTCTTATGAAGTCAATATCGCGTATGTCCACCGTTTGCGTTAATAACTGCTAGGCACCGTGATCGCATTGACATAATGAAATTTCTAAAATAAGCCACTGGGATATTAGCCCATTCTTGCATTAGTCGGTTGTGTAGTTCTCTTTGGTTGGTGGGTGCATTCGGCACTCTGTAGACACGCCGGCCAAGTTCATCCCATATGTTCTCAATCGGGTTGAGATCGGGCGACTTTGACGGCCAGGGCAGTACGTTGACATCTGCTGTTGCAAGCGTGCCCGTGTTGTGCGTGCAGTGTGGCTTGTTGCCCCGTCTTGCATTAGTGTCATGCCACTGTTCTGTTGAATATTGGGAATGGCAACGGGGCGAAGAATTTCGTTCTGGTAACGAGCTGCATTTAAGTTGCCTTGAATTGCAACAAGTGGTGTTTTCACGTGGAGTGAAATTCCAGCCCATATCATTACAGAGCCGCCGCCGAACTGATCTCTTTCTACGACGCACGCATCAGCATAACGCTCACCACGTCGGCGATACACACGGTTCTCCCATCATTTCCCTGAACATTGAAACGGGACTCATCGGTAAACAATACTTGTGCCCAGTCCGCACGTGTGAATCTCAGATGAGTCCTCGCCCAGCGGACACGTGCACGACGGTGGTGTCCACGCAGTACAATTACCCGATACGGCCGTCTGGCACGAATACCAACGGATCGGACTGTGTTGCTGCTGATTGGCCGTCCGTGAGTCCCAAATGTCGCCCTTGCTGTTTCTTCTGCTGTGCGCTTCCGCTAGCGGAGGTGTGATGAAACCATAAACCGGTCTTGTCTGCGTGTTGTCACTCTACCACGTGGTCTCCTCGGAAGATTGGCGACACTTCTGGTACGTCTGTACTTTGAGGCCAGTCTAGTAATAGACTTCTTTGTAACACGCATTCTTCGAGCAACCTAGAAAAAAACCCAAAGGATTACAAGGTTCATAATACTGATATGCAACGGGCTTGTCGTAGAATGCATGCACTGAAATGCAATAAAACGAACAATGGGTATTGAACCACATACCTGCTCATGAGACGCTCCGGCTTCTAAAAGTCCAATAGCGATTGCACGTTCTTGCAACGACATACGAGCCATGTTTTGTGTTTTTATGTTAGGCACATCTACACTCTATCGATACATGTTTATATTGGTCATTATGGTCAGTTGCACGAAGTGCACGTGCTCGATTTCGATTTTCAACGACCACTCTCAAAGTATGGTTTTGCATGGTTAATTTTGCATAAATTCATTTTGAGCAGACGACAAATTGGGGCATTACATATAATCATTATCTAATGTGCATATTTTTAAAATAACACGTGTTTAATGCAAGTTTGTTTTTGGGGTACTTATAAGTTTCGTTAAGCGTATTAGCAGATTGTCTAGCAGTGAAATACAAAGGGTTTATCAATAAAATAAAACCTACATATCACTTACAATGTTCTGTGCCAATTTTTGGCAGAAACATTAATAGAAATAATGTGTTGTGTTTTATGACATGTTTCTTGATGACAATATCTTCATAATATCTATAAAAGTAACACATTGTTTGTTTTGCAGCATTCGCTTAGCATTTGAATGGCTTGGGTCAACTGTTAAGCTAATTTCAATAAAAATTATATAAGAAGAGAATTTAACTGTGAATGATCTATATATGTCATATTAAAGTGAGTTGGCCTTTTAACAATTTTCCCATTGCTCTTTTTATCATTTCACTTATTACATGCCCCACCATTCTTTCACTGCCCTTGTGTACCTTCTCATTTTTGGTTCGGTGCCTCCAAGGTGCCCTGCTATGTGGCTGGGTTGTGTCGTGGGTTACTTTCAGTGAACGTCGCCATGTTTGTTGATCTCTGTTCTCATTTTTATAGTACATTTACTCAAACCAAACATATATCATGCATGTATTGAAATATAAACGTTTTATCCTAAACTTTACAGCTGAACATACTGTTTTGAGGCATTTTGATATTCTTTACTATTCTTGTGCAAGATCAATGAGTGATATATATTTACAGTATGTCAGAGATTGGATAACTGGATAAAACTTTTGAAATGATGCAAAAAGAAACATTAAGCAACTTCCGTTTCGATTGTTTTGCATAATATTCAAATTCAAACCCCCATCACACCAATAATGCAATACAATATGTAAATTACTTGGAAATTCAATATTGGAATATTGAGTTAATCTTGTACATTTAAAACATTGACTTGCCAAGTGACATTGACATAACGCGAGCAAACTATTAATTACCTAACTTAAACTTGACATATTCCTCAAGGGATTCCATTTCGTTCTATTTTATTGCTACATCATATGAATTGTGCCGTGTGAAGGCCTTAAAATGTCACCCGTACGTATATATTATCAAACATCCTTGAAGATTGTTTAGCATGACATTATTGTTTTTTGTACATGTCTGGGTCATTTTAGTTGTTTATTTCCGAACTATTTCAACTTAGGTGGTTCCAGAATTCCTTCTTGACTATTGTATTATCACCTTCAAATATAAAAAAGTCATCAAATTCTCCTGAATATTTCCAAGAGAAGTTTCCAGCAATTAAGGAAGAACATGAAGATTTTATACATATTAATACGGACGGTTCAAAAGAAGGTTGCAAAGTAGGTGCGGCTGTGTTTGAAAATTAATTTTACATCTAGTATGAGGTTACCAGATAATGCATCAATGTTTACTGCTGAAGCAAAAGCTATCGATTTAGCATTGTCATACATAGCACAGCATACCCATGATAAATTTGTGATATTTTCTGACTCGCTTTCTGTTAATATCCATTAAAAATAAAAAATCTGACAATATCATGATAAAGAAACTTCTTTTACGATTTCATGATATACTAAAAACAAAATATGTTAAATTATATTGGATTCCAAGTCATGTAGGTATACGAGGAAATGAAAAAGTAGATGCGTTAGCTAAACAATCATTACATTTTCAAAAAACTGACTTATTGTTACCTGCTTGCGATTTTAGACCGGCTATAAATAAACTCATACCATCTGAATGGAAAGCAAATTGTGACAATGCCGTTTTTAATAAACTTAACGATATAAACCCATCTCTTGATGTGTCACCATCTCTATCTCTGTCAAACCGCCGTGATCAAACAGTTCTTCTTCGATGCCGAATTGGACACACTAAAATTACCCACTCTTATCTCCTCACAAATGACAATGCCTCTTTCTGTGTAGGTTGTAATGAAAATTTTACTGTCAAGCATTTTTTTCTTATTGAATGTCATGATTTTTCACAGGCCCGTAATAGATTTTATTCTGTAAATTCACTCAAAGAACTCTTTTATACAATTCCATCAAAAACATAATTGATTATTTGAAAGAGATAAACTTGTATTCTATGATCTAATTGGCTCATTTCTATTGTCATTTGCAAAGTTTTACATAACATTTTAATCCTATTATAGCATTCGGCACGATATGGCCAGTTATGTGTTGACGACTTGACGTGCCGTAAAAACCAAACAAACAAAACCTTTAATATATGTTCCCTGCTTTCTTTTAATTTGTCTTTTGTCGTCTTTTCTGTGATATGCAGGCTTCATAACCTTTGATCTCCTTTAAAAAATTCTATGTTATTTTCCCACCCATTCATAAAATTTAAAATAGCATTTTTCGAGGTTAGCATTTGGCCTTTAATGAACAAAAGCCTTATACATATTGTCAGTTATAACGATGATTCAAAACCTTGTTTATAAATGTATATGTTTAAAGTGCCATTATGCTCATATTTTAGTGTCAACGTGAGTTGAATTGACTTAACATTTCAAAAGATTGACCGTTATAATGGTGATTGACGAACAGTTGATATTTGAAAAAGTTAAGGATAAAAAATAAATCTCTTGTAGTATGAAAAGACTGCCCAACTCTTAAACTAAATATGACGTTGGTGAAAATTTAAGAAATTTCTGTGAGCCATGTTAATTATCTGTCATTTATGCGAAGTAAAATATAAAAATGAAAAATTATTTTGACTTTTAATTGTTCACTCACTAATACGGTATCACTTGTATGGGCATAATGTTCATTTAAAATGAGTACTATTTCTTTATAACTTGTTATGTATTACAAAAAGCAGAGTTGTGGGATAAACATTGTGTCTACGATATACCACATCATGCTAAAGAATTGCTGTATACAGAAACAGAAATTCGATTTTGCCTAAACTTCTCATTTAAAACCCCTAAAGCACCATTAGTTTTATTCAATATGTAAATTATGTTGCAAATCCGACGGTGAAATATGGACTTTCTTCGAAAATTGATCAAATCATGTTTATCAGAAATTAATTCATAAATCTATACTACACGATTCATTTGTACATTTTTATCGTCTTAAAGGAGATTTTCGTATGAAAATTTTATGAACTTTTTATGATAAATGTATCAAACAATATCAAAAATAGATAAATATGTTGCATGAACATACTTGTGATATCTGTAAAAAAATACAGACATTTTGGCTATAAAATAAAAGCAATTTTTGTATTTCAGTATAAAATGGTAAATTCAGTAAGGAATTTTATAAATCTACTTTGTAAAGAATTCTAGGAATATCAAGTTTTAAGTTCAAGTATAATGTAAAGCAGCATATTCAATAATAGCAGTAAACAGCTTTTATTATCATCTGTAAGAATTTCTAAGGTTACATTGTAGACTAGAATGACCGATAACAAGACTTATTATACTAATGGACAAAATGTTATCCTGTGTCATGGAGTGCGTGGCTATACAGACACTAGTTTAAGCAAACTATTTAAGTGTCTCTGGTAAATGTTTGAATTTCTCATAAGTTGTACCTGTTAGCAATCACGGCTTGATAATGGGAATTTACTCTGCATTTTTTTTCCTTACATACCTTATTGGCATCTCTTGCTATTTGGAAGAAATAAAATTTTATTTGAAAATATTTTGTTTTAAATCACATTTATTATTCATAGTTTCTTCTTATGATAAATCCAAACCATTATTTAGTAGTTGGTACATGGTTTGTTCTTGAATGTTTAAATATTTGCTTGACCTGTCATGCATGTATTAAAATCTGGAAACAAAGTGATCCCTCGGAAGAATCAATCACAACAAAATTACATGAAAATTGCAGACGAGCGGTACTCAATTCACAACACTTAATAGTGCTGGCATCAATGATCCCGAAGGACCAGAAATATATAACAACACTGAAGTTAAGTACGGGACAACTTTTAACAGCTGCCTTACAGCACTAGACACCTGCTGTTGTAAAGTATAAATTGTTTGTTTGTTTGTATTTTTGTCATACAGACACAGTATAGATCATATGGTAGAGGAAGAGCTCGGGTGCCCTTACATACAATGTTAAGCACGAACGGGGCACCTGAGTAGAACCAGCGGCGTTTCTTAAGCTAGCTGGATATTTTCATCACATTAAGGAATCCAAAGTGCTTGTCGGGATTTGGATCCAAAGCGGTGAGGGCAAGTGGTTTGAGGTCAATTACATAAACCACTAGGCCACTGACGCCCCTGCATGTATTTAAATGAAGACACGTTTTCTTTTTCTGTTAAAAACATTTCATTTCTTTGGAAAACAGTTTTGTTTTGTGTTTTTTTGATCGGGTTTTACGTCACACCGACACAGTCTAGGCCACATGGCGACGAGCTTTACTGGTGAAGAAGACCTCAGGTTATTTCAGACACGAACGGGCACCTGAGTAGAACCACCGACGTTCCGTAAGCTAGCTGTTGTAAAACAGTTTAATGCTAAAATGTTTTAAGGTAATATCAGTGTGTTTAAAAAACAAAACATTAGATAAGGTAGAAATGCCACAATAAGATGACAATAGAATATCTTTATAATAAATGTAAACGTAATTACCCGTAAATGTTGAAACAACATTTTGAACAAGTCGTTCGAAACAAATGTTACAAACAAACGATTCAGTCTTCATTCTTTCATATTTTTTAATAAATAAAAGCGACACAGAAAACCTTTGCTGATAAGTACTTCTAAAAAAAACATCATTTACATTATATTTTGAGTATTACATTTACAACACGTGTAAAACAGTGTAAGCATAACAGCCACAACATCTGCGAAATCAAATTATAATACTTTAAATTACAGTATTGTATTATTTTTGTGTTTATTTGTTGATGTTTTTCTGTGTCCAAAAACTATTCAACCGACTCTTGTTTTAAATATAGCTACCGATTAACTATAAATTAAATTATTTATTTATGTCATTTTCATCCACTTTTATATGACAGTTGATTAAGTCATTAGAATGAAAAATGTGTTTCTGACCCATATGATTAAATACATGTAAAGTGTACCAGAATTGTAAAAATATTTTTTTAAATACTGAAACTATGCCAGCTGGTGCATGATTGCACATATTCCTATATAATTATAACATTATATAAACTTCAAACGATAGGAAATGCTAGCAATCCGATTTTAATTTTGTTTCTTTCTTCTAATATCAAAGCTATTCAAGGAATTTAAGAATTTATAACATAAATGAGACTGAAAATAATAATTCATTCAAATAGAATCATTCTTTTCTTTTGTAATGGTATGAAAGGGACACCACTGATATTTTGTTTTACATGAGGGGACTGGAAATATGTTTTCAAAGATTTGTGATTCATATCTGGACCAATAACTTCTTTGCAAATCTTCACACAATTCCATTGCTCTGTTTTTTCTTAAATAGTCAAAATATATCAAATTGAGTAAAGAATCTAACAAAAATCGAAAGTCCTTTTCATTCTGAGTATATCTTTTTAAATATTCTTTCCAGATTTTCTTTTTCATGTTGAGTGCTTCTCTTAATCTGAAATTCAAATTTTTATCTACACTTTCATGAAGTTTCTTAAAAAATACAAGCCCTTGTCAAATACATTATATAGCCAGAATGTGTTGCTTTCTTGGTTTAATAAAACACTTATTTTAGTGAGAAATGCGGTCTTATGCATCCTGTTAGATTTTACTGTCTAGAAATATTTCATGTTTAAAATTCAGGCAAAAGTTAGGCTGTTTTCTTTTTATAAAATGTAAAATAACTTTGTACCATGTACAATAATTATTTAAAAGGTTTAAAGCTATATTTTATGAAATATTTTATAAAATTTATCAACAGTAAAATTATATTGATTTCGTAATCTTATGGTCGATGTTCGAAAATGTTGTAATATAAAATCTCTCTTGTATTTAATACATAGAGGATATTCAAGTTTTTTCTATAAATACATGATTTATTTTCATCGAGTGGTATGAAAATAAATATTTCATGAGTGGCGGTAGCCACGAGTGAAATATGGTAATTTTCATGCCACAAGATGAAAATAAATCATGTATTTATAGAAAAACTTGAATTTTCTGTTTATTATATACATTTTTCTTTTTCAGGACATTAAAATTTGCAAGACTTTCACTTAAATTTTGAGTACTGGCAGAATTTAAAAGAAAGTAGTCCGGCAAGACACCAGTGAAAATACGGAAAATATGTTTCACTGCAGTGAAACATAAATTTTTACAGTGAAAATACGGAAAATGAAAATACGCATTTTATTTCATCAATATTTCTCAATATTTCATTTAAAAGTATTAATACACATAATTACTGTACGTAAACATAATAAATTGTTCCATAACAAAATATTATGCTGCTATATTACGTCCAGTTTTAACTGTTAAGCATTGCTTTCGTTCATACATTACTCGCTATAAAGGCAAAATACTACCATATTTCTTTCGTAAATTCAAACAATAAGGTCTGTATATTAATTTATCCATTATCTTTATGTAATGGTCTTAATAATTTATTCAGGGATTAATTATTCGAATGTTACGGTACTGTGGTTTGAAATCCGAATGGGGTAATATGCTAATTGATTAGCTAATGTTTCCATTTGTTAAGAAATAGTTTTCAAAGAGAACGCGTGGTTGATATTTAATTTTCAACAAGCCGATTTTTTTTTATTTCAACTATTTAATTTTGTTTCTACTGCCCTTGATGAAGGTCATTCTTTTAATCGTGTACATTCATTTTTATGTGAGTAATATTTTGCAAATCTTTATTAACTGCTGTTTAATTGCTCGTAATGTTTCTCTCATTTTTAGCAGGTTTATAATATAGATAATACAAACCAAAACATCAACTGTTTTTACCGTACTCTCTCATCAACAAAACAGGTTGTTTGTCAATGTTTTTTTTTCTATTTGTTTATCCTACCTCTATTCATGAAAAACATGGCATTAAATCTAGTTTGATTTGAAATAATTTCTGATATCCATCCTTTTCCATATTTTGTTTTTAACAATTAAACAATAGATTTCAAGTAAGCAACATTTCGTCACTATAAGATAATCCAGACATTTTACTGCGAACAATAGGCTCAATGCGGTTTAGCAGCAGCACTCTGTGTGTTCTTACATTGTTCACGCGGCCAAGACCGTCTGTTTTCAGTTTGACTTTCTATAAAATGTACAGGGAAGACCTGAATATAAGGAGAGTTTCATTGGTTATCTTAAAATCACAAAATGAAATCTGGGAATCTATTTGGCCATTCTAAAGTAAAATGTAAAGGGTAGTTCTAAACTAAAATTTGAAGGATAATTCTATCTATTGTGAAATTAAATGTAAAAGATACTTGTATTGAGTTTTAAATTTTGTAAAAAATAACGAGAATAATATCAGAACTTATCAAGTATCCTTAATTTATGATGTTCAATAAGTGTCTAATATATATTATTTGATAATTGATGTGTTCAATTAATATGTTTATTTTTTTATATACTTTTGCATATGAATCAAGTATTTATAAAAATAATTGCCTTACCGACTGCGTAGATGTTGGTGTTGTTAGAAATTGAGTTCACTTACCGAAATACGGCATGTTTGTTTAGAAACACATACATCATAACGTGTTCCATTTTCAAGATTAATAACCCTCCAAGAAATTATTACCTCATTGTTATGCAAGCTATGCTAACATTTCTACAGTATGACTGCATGGAAAATTAAGAACAAACATATGCAAGTTAACCACTCTTACTTCGGTCGAGTATCTTCTTTTAAAGATACTTCTTGTTTTTCTTGTCTTTGGGATTTTCTTTCTTATTCCAGCACTGTTAATTTGTCGATTATATTCCGCTTATAGACGTGGCTAGAAAAAGTTCAGTATTAACGTACTGAACATCATCTAGAATTTAGAATTTATTGTTCTAAAATTATCCCCTCTGTTTTATGAAAATGATCACTTTAAAGTACAAACCAAACAGCATTTATTCTGTTTCAGTAAATTTCTCTTCATTAATAAACCCACATGTTCTTAACAACTGCACAAATTATATTGCGGACACGTATTTTCTGTGACATATTTAGATAATCAGGGCAAAATTATATGCCATTAAATTAGTGAGTAACGTGACTAGAATATCCACAATTAACATCAGTGGATATTATATTGATCAAGAATAACTCTAGTTGGAAATTTGATTGCTTAGCAAGATCATAAGGACAGCGGTATATGATATATCTTGTTTTTTTTTACTTTTAGACCAAATTTTTATTATGTCTGTTTGCAAGATAGAATAATTTTCTTAAGGATGAACTTTAGTGTTGTTATATTTTTCAGGTCCTTCGGGATCATTGATGACAGCACTATTAAGTTTTGAGAATTGAGTACCGCTCAAGCCGGTGCTAGGGGGCGTGAGGGATGATGCACTTATTCATTACCCCTCATGTACAGACTCAGTCAAACCGAGTCTGCAATTTTCATGTAATTTTGTTGTAATTAATGTTTCCGAGGGATCACTTTGTTTCAAGGTTTTTTGTTACATTTCTAAAAAAAACTTATCGAAAATATACAAGCGAGAAAGATAACAAAAGAAATAATAAAAATAATTTAAATTCCTTCTACAATATTGACAAACTGTTAGATCCATAATAATTAGTGATTTTAACTTTTAAGGAGAAATTTCAAACATAGTCTAATTTTATATGAGTCATGTTTCATGTGATATGATTTTTTTTATTTACTGGAATAATAAATAAAGTAAAAGTAATTACAGTTTCCCTTTCACGCATCAAGATATCGTTTATCTAATATTCATTATCTATAGTTTCCATAACTTAAACGGTATCATATTCCAGCATTGTCCTTATTTATTCATTTTTTACAACTAATGATATATCTGGTAATTATAAAGTTAAATCAAAGCAATAGGAACGGCTATTTCAATGACTATTTTATATTAATTTTTATCTTTTAATGATGTACCATGACAGATTACTCGATCGTGTGGGGGTTGCGTTCATCGGACGCCGGCTTTCCTTGTTGATCTTGTTTTGTCATATTTTGTCTGTTGAAATTTACCGTATAACAAAAAAATTAGAGTTTTAAGTCAATATTTATTACAACGTGAGGGAAGGAAACGCCATTTTGGCCATGTGAAAAAGAGGAAAAGAAAAAAAAAAACAAAAAAAAAAAAAAAAACAGATGCTTTTGCTAAAAAATTAAATTCTTATCCAGTACAGTATGACTGTTATAAGAAATAACATGTTAAAATCATTCAACAGCTTCTTCTACTTGAATACTGTATACTCGACCTTAGGATATGGTGCCTGATTTTAAGTTTATCAGATTTGGACAGGTTATTCTGATATGCAGGCTTAATTTTGTTTAGTTTCAGTTTTTTTCTCGTTTAGGGCACACGCTTTCTTATACTTTATTCCGTTCATCATGGAATGACACGAAAGTATCACATTAACGGTTTCATGATAACCGCCGTATTAACACGTCTGCAGATGTTTCTACTTTAAAAATGCACCGTTTTCGTGTTTCAATGTTGACTATTCTGCTAAAGGGGGGGGGGACTTGAATTTTCAGTACTTATCTGAAATCTTTAGGTATTCCTTACGTCGTTTTGAGCGTTCTTAAGGGATAGCGTTTATCTCTATTGTGTTCTCTTAACTTTAAACAATAAATTCATTGAACAGTTTGTAGTGGTGTCATTTCTCAGTCCAGTAAAATCAGTCTGTTTTCTTTGGTTTAACGGTGCACAATCGCATGTTAGGTAATATGCGCTTAAACTGGAAAGATGATATTTGCAAAACTTCGGTGTAACACATTTAAAGAAGCACAAGGGGTCAAAACCAAATTACCTACTAGAGCTATGAGATGCAGAGGCTCCAGTAAATCAAACCCATTTAGTTGCCTTTACGACCACGCAGGTATAAACGGGGGCTGCAATTAAGATGCATCAACCCTTTATAGCAACCCTTCAGCCACAACGGGTTGTATTGCTATACAGATCAGCGGTAATATGAAAAAAAAAACAACGTTGTGTTAAAAAGGAACAAAAGTTTAATGAATTGCTTTTCTTTGTTTACTGACAAGTAGGCCTTTGCAGGATAATTTAAACTGACAGGTAACGTTTTATTTATCACTACCTAGAGATTTTCCACCGAGACTGTTTTCTTGAAGGTGTCTATTATTATAGCATAAAGCGCCACAGTTCCGTTACTTAATTTTCAGAGTAACCAAAACATGACGCATTACTTTTAAAGATATACTATGCTAAAATTTTATATTTGAAAATATCTATAATTGCTACACAGTCTCTTTGTAAATATAAAAAAACATGCTTAAACTTCACACAAAGTAGGTAGTTTGTGTTTAAAATCCTACACATTATAGGTGGTTACAATATTAATTAAGTGTGATTAAAAAAACTGGCATTTTTTTTAAGAGAAAAAAAAACAAAAAAACAATTTACATGACCTGTAATAGGGAACGCAACTTCCAATACATAATTTATTCTTTCTTTTATTCAAATTGGACGTATTTGGTAAGAATTACATGGCTTTCAATAAATTTCTGTGATAAAAATATTTTACACAAGGAAGAGCATAGTATATCTTTAATTACACTGATAAAGCATAGCTAGCTTTTCTTAAAGGCCGATTATGCCCAAAAAATAGTTTAATTTTTATATCTCAAAAGCTTTTCATTTTCGGTGTCGTGTTATAGTTAAAAATCATTGGCTAATAACCCGAAATATCTTTTGTTTGTTCCTTTTGCATTTTGAAATTAGTACAGTTAAGGTTATTAATATTTTGAATTAAAATCAAATAACACTTTGCATTTTGAATCTACATGTATTATGACAATTATTTTTACATTCAGTGTTATTAATGTCATGTGTCTTGTTTTTCTTGTTTCTAATCACGACTAAGCTTAATGCACACTGTCAAATCATTTGTTTATAATTTTTTTATTATCAAAAGAACACCTCTAGATTGGATAAATCTGTCTTAAATAAGTCCTACACTTTTTTAAAAATTCTTTTTGCTTAATCGAGATTTTGTTGTTTGACTCGGTTTAACAACACATAACTGGCCATATAGCGCTGAATGGGTAAATTAAGTCTTATAAATAGTCTATCAATGTTTTGGAAGGACTGAGTCAACAAAATAGAGAAAAACAGAATTCCTGACAAAAACCAAACACGACAAAATGGAAAATGTTGCAGGTTCGGTTTGATTGAGCCTGTTGATGGATGGTACTGGAAAGTTAAAATTCTGAAAGTATATATACTCGACAGTCTCTATGTCGAACCTGAGCAAGATCATGGCAGTCAAAGAGAAAATATTTAACAGTGAACTATTCATTGCAACCCATACCAAAAAAAAAACTGTACTTGCTGCTGTGTGATAGAATAATAAATGTTTTTTTTTATTTTAAATAAAAAGAGGATTTTTATATTAATAACCACAGATTCCCTTACAAAATTCCATTTTATTAAGTTCCGCCCATTGTTTTCTCCTATACAAGTATCATATTTTTTTCCGTAGCTGTCTCGAAACATTAAATAAACATTATTAAATATATTGGAAGTAGAACTTGAAAGGAGAACTGAAATTGCATGCGGATAGAACGTATAATAAAATGTTTTACTAACAAATGTTTAACTAACATCCTTGCAAGGCATGCGTCAATGAATATTTATTTTAAAAAAATAACAAATAAATAGACTGTGAAACACATCTGCAGATGTTTCTTAATTCAAAATTTTACCATTTTCGTGTTTAAATGCTAAATTCTGCTTACGCTTGTGCTAGGGTCATAAGCAGAATTCAACAGTTAATCATGGTAAAGATAAAATGTTGAATTTAGAAACATCCGCAGATGTGTTCATACGGGGACTATCAATACAAAGTAAGTAAGTTAAATCACCAGCGACATGGTAAAAACAGTACTTCATTCTTGCAAGTAAATGAAAGCACGTGGCCAAGACAATCTGTTTTATGAGAACGTCATATTTCACGGAGATTTATTGATAGAATGTTTTACAAAACTCTTAAATCATATGCTTGAATTTTCACACCCACCTACAGATATGAAAAAATGCATATATTAGTTTTTAAGGGCGGTAACTAAATGAGAGATGATCCAACTATTTACAAATCTATCTCCCTTTGTTCCGTCTTGTTAACTTGTTCGAAAGGGTCGTTAAATGGATTGTGGCACTCATTGAAATCAAACACAAGGTGGTTAAAAAAAAACGTTAGCTGTCTGTAAGAAGACACTTCAGAAGAAACACTCGTACTGTATCCATTACTTAAACACAACTAACATAACAGTCTTGCATCCTTGAGTGTTAGCATTTTACTTTTATTGTAAAATATATTTGTCAGCAAACGTACTACAGTTATCCACTCCTCTGTATTTTGAGCCAATCTACGTTTTTATGCATTTATCAGTCGATACAGTGATAATAGAGAACGATGTATGAGGTGAACAGTTCTATGGATTGATGTATTGTCCTGAATCTTAAACGAACTGCAGACATACTCACATACACTATTTTAAAAACAAAATCTCTTACACAAAGCATTGAGTAGAATCCCATCTTCTTGACGCCGAGTCGAAACAAATAAAAACACATAAATACTTAACATCACAATCAATTTTAATTGGTATATTACAATGCTATGAAATAAAATGAAATATATTTTATCATAAATTGTATACTTGTTCTAGAATCGCAAAGTAATATATAATTTAGTTTATTTCTGTAACGCCAGTAGTTAATTAGATTTCTTGCCTAACGGCAACATTTACTAGTCAATGAATTAACTTACGAAGGGTGAGTTAGTACCTGACAGAGCACTGTCATTTATTAACTATTATGTATGCCTTATTTTAGATACATGTTTATTCGTATAAAGATACATCCTTTTTTGTCTATAATTATTTTTACGCCTTTTAATATTCTAACATGTATGAGTAGGCCTATATCTACGCCATCGAACTTAAGCTTGGCAATAGCAATGTCATAAATATTGTAGAGTAAAGGCATCGCCGTTTTATCTTTCTATACTGATTCAGCATTTGTCAGACTTAAAGTTGTTCTCTTGTCGTAGCAAAGACAATGAACACAATGCAACATTGACGATTGCCTGAATAACGATGTGTAATAAAATTGAAACGTCGCGTACTCTTTAAGCTGACAAAAACAAAATTCTTGATATGTTGCACTGACATGTAATTAATGCTTTAAGAGTGTTCTGACATGTGTTTTCCATAAAACTGTATCAACGCAAATCTTATAGAATTATGTTCTTTTAGAGATTCGTGATATATTTTAACACATTGTTACTGAACAACGATAATTACAAATTTAATCACCTTATTGAAGCTGACAAACAATTGCACTTACAGATAAATGCGTTATGGGTTATATATATATAACAGGCATTTTTTTCCGCGAAGGTATTTGAAAATCAAATGTTGATAAAAATCTAATTGAATTATGTTAATTAAGAGCTTCGTGATAAAAGTAAAACTTATTTGCTTTTCTTAACTTCTTTTTATTAATAAACAATTTATTGACATATATCAGAGTCGTTAAGTTCTTTAAAATTCTACCGTGAAAACATTTTCTGATTTTACAAAATAATCATAGACCACAAACGACAGAAACAACAATATTTATTGTCTAAGATCATTAATAGATGCATCGTGATATATCTATTTATAATACTAAATACGATTTATGCCCTAGGGATATTATACATGCCTCAGGCTTTTGTACTTGACACATATAAGTACTTGAAATGCTTTTGGTGAGGTAAAACTGCACTTTATTGACTTTATTTTCTATTAATTTGCTGGATAACTGTGTTAACCTTGTTTTCTTTGAAGCAATAGAATATCAGATGTTATTCTATTACTCGTGCAGTGTCCACACTATCAAACTACCAGCTTTTGTTAAAAAATAAACATTATCCTTTGAATAAATGCATGAAAATAACATGCCATTATGGTTTGCTTGTCTGTTTGAAAACAACTTATACATGCATTTATAAAAGTATTAATACTGAATTTATTGAACGAGTTGAATTAAATTATATTACCGTGCCTTAGAAATGAAGCTTCACGAAAATGATATTCTATTGATTTGATTCATCAAAATTGAAATTGTTCGTAGTAGGAACAAAATCATTTCATGCATGTATGAATCAAATCAATTTATAAATGACACATATTTGACAATTTAACAAAATTCAGTAATCTTAATTTATCATTAAGGCGTTGCTCAGCTATGTTTTTCATTTACAACATAATAATGCCACTTGTGGCTGTAAGGTTGAGGCGTAGCAATTGCAGCCGTAATTTATCCCTGCGTGATCGTGATAGAGCTTAAAGAGGTTCAAATAACTGGAGTATAAGTATCTCTGAGCTCCAGCATGCTCACTGGTGTTGCTTTAAAGATTTGTAACCCCGGAGGTGTCCCAAAAATCATCTTTATTGTTTAGCCACCATAAAATCTATACTGTATTGATGCGCCGTGAAACCAAACTCATAAAATTAAACAACAAATTATGACACATTTTAGCCAAATTCAATAGTTTGACGTTAATGCCAAGGTCGATGACGACAGCGTGGACTAAATCATGAATATTAAGACGTCCAGGATTTGGAAATACAAAATAAAGCTTAAAGAAAACGTTTAAAATCTTCCTTTAACTTAATACTAAATGAAAAGTGCGCCAAATAAGACAACAACTTGACGTCATTTTTGATGTCACGTCATTTTGTTGGTTTCCAGTCCTGTGCACGCTGGTGTTTCATTAAAACAACGTAACGGACTTAAATTCAAACAGTGAAAAATATCAAATTGATATTTTCACTGTTTCAAACAGTGAAATGTCAGTTTTATATGTCACTGATATATTTTTTATAAAGTAATAAATGGGCATAATTTCACTTTGAGAAGACACAAAACATGAACACAATATATTGTTTTAATATTTCTTAAAAATACCTACAAAGCTTTAAATTTGCAAAAGACAGTTTATCAATTGGAAATATGCATTTTCAACGCCGCATTGTTTTTTATGAATTGAGAAAGATGTTTGAATATGCAATAACTTGCGCCATCAAGCTATATTCAATGGAATCCATAGAGAGATTTAATCTTGTCTATGTAAACAAAACTGGAATTAACGTCTTGTTTTGCTTAAAAAATACAACATCAAAGTGAAACGTTGCAATTTGTTTTACTGACAGATGAACCCTTCCAGAAACATTCATTCTGACAGAAAGCGTTTTAATAATCACAGTATTGGCATTTTCTGCCGAGGTTGTTTCCTGGAATCTTAAAAAGTCTTTGTGAATACTAATTTTCAGTCGCCATCATATTTGTATAAAGAGACATGTTTATATTTTACATGTTGTTGAAGCTACACTAAAATTTAATCCAAAGTAGCTTTTTATCAGAAATTTCCGCAATGAATAACATTGGAAAAACAATATCATTGGTTCATTTTGGTATCTAAACATTAACAAATATGATAATATGGGCGTTATAGATTTAGAATATACTGGTCAACTTTATATTTTATTTTTATTCATATACTCGTATATTACAGGACCATGTGAAACGTCAAGTATAGAAATAGATTTATTTTTAATCAAATTCAACTAAACACGCAAATAATATAAAGGTGCACGGTTCTTTTTAAACAGGTTAAACACCGTTTATCACAAAAATCAGGACTTTTTACGCACCAATACAATGGAGTTCATATAACGATTTTCAGCTTTATTGGCGAAGGTAGACATTTAGGCCACTTCATCCTCCGTGCGCCTGAGTAGAACCATCTACGTTTAGTAAGCTAGCTAAATACAAAAGCTTTAAAATGCATGCTAGTATAACGCTACAAAATTTAAAACTTTCGATGCAAAAGTAGGTAAATCGTATATTTTAAGTGCATGAGCACAGTGAAGAAGTTATGTTATTATAAATGTTAGGTTATTTTTTTTATTACTCATGATTCAACTTTATCAAAAAATGACAGAGATTTATAAAGGGATGGAAGCAATGCGTATGAAATTGTTATTATTATGTTACTGCCTAATGAGTAATATTTTTAGATGATATGTTTTTCATATCAATGACAAATAATTCATTAAAACTAAAAACAGGAAGCAATTATTTTATCATCAAATAAATGGATAATCCTTTTAAAGTCATATACTTGTATTTCTATATTTTCAACTTGTTTTGATACTTATGATTACAATTTCAACTAGTGGTATTATTAGTATAAATAAGCATTACATTATATAAGTATTTTCCTTTATGTGCATCTATTTCTATACGCACCAAACGAAACATGTTAGAAAGGTTTGGGCGTGTTATCCGCGTAAAAAAAAACACTCAAACATTTCTACTTAAACTTGACAGGAGTAATAATCATTACGTCTACTAGCGCATATCGTAAGAAATTCGACCTGAACCCATTCCTGATCTAAGTTGGGAAAACAATGCTCTTGGAGTTGGGTTTTGCATTCGTTGTGTTTTATCTTTTTGCGCAAGATTATCCATGAAACAAATTCTTGAACTGTACTTTGGTTGTTGACACATAGCAATAATAACAATAAATAATGATATAAAATAGTATCCCATTATTCAATTTTCATTGCTGAACCTTTTCATGTACATAAAACAAGAAACCTTTTTATAATCTTTAAGGTACACAACTTTCACATGCTGTGACTAAAGAAGGTATTTTTTGGAAATATATTGCATATTTAAAGGCCATCTTATTCATGGAATGAGCAAAATAAACTTGCCAATATTAGAAATAATTTTAGTAGCAGGACTAGAATTGCAAAACGTGAAGTTATGTTAAAATTTTTAAATAAGTGGCAGAAATTGTAAATCTGCATCGGAGCTATAAATGCTCATTTTTTATGAAATTTTTATAAATGTTAGCTTTTGACAACAATACATTACTTTCTGTTCTTTGCGAATGTTAGTGATTAACACGATGTAGTGTTTTCATTGCAAAAAGGGGTTTCAGCTTTATAAATAATAATTAAAAAATTATTTCCACAAAAACACCGGACAACGTAACGCTGATAGCAACGGTATAAAACCCGTAAAAATTAAGGCTGTAAGCAAGAGTTACCTTTAAATACAAACCGAAAACAAGCAATTAGTCATTATGATATCAATGTAAGGGTAGTATGGGAAACTGTGACAAGTGGTGGTGAAGCAACATACATACTTGAACAACATTCAAGAATGAATGTACCCCGCTGACTTGCAATATGTTTTCATCCGTGGATATTAAATTTGAAAATTGTGGGAGGATGCTCTATAGAAAGAAATGAGAAAGGCTGGAGCTGAGGAGAGAATATTAGCCATTGAGAAAGGTAATCTTCGTGATAGCATTCTAGCTATCACTGTTTTATGTGGTGAAGCGTACATACAAACACATATACAATGCTTATGGTGATGTTGGTGTCATATTTGGAGCTAAAACCAAAACATTGCAATATATTGGTGTAGGAAATAAACAATGTGTTATGAGCAAGCAGGCCAAAAATAAGACAGTTGAAGCTAAAAAATAGAGAAAAACATAATTCCTAAAGAAAGCCCAACACGGCGATCTTCATGATAGCATTCTAGCTATCACTGTTATATGTGGTGAAGCGTACATACAAACACATATACAATGCTTATGGTGATGTTGGTGTAATATTTGGAGCTAAAACCAAAACATTGCAATATATTGGTGTAGGAAATAGTTCTGTGTTCCTACAACTACAGGAAAAAGTACCAGTTTGGGGTAAATCAATCGAAAATATTGAGTGTGCAAATCATACTTGCAAATGTTTGCGTTCCAATTTAGAAATGCTTGTCATTGAAAAACCACATTAAGAAGGCAAAGGAAAAGTAACCAAACTTAACAGATTAAGATTATCAACAGCCGTTTGATGTGCTATACGCATGAGGTCATACGATTAAAATGTTAAACAACTGAGAAAAGATATAATTAACTCATTTTACCATGTCCTGGGTTTTCATGACATATGCAGTGATTTTTGCCAAAAAAGTAAAACATACAATGGATAATGATGGCGATGATAATGATAATGATTCCGACTGTTACTTTGGATCGTTTGATGTCATTTTTGAAAGCCAGTATGAGTACTGTTAATTACCATTCGAAAAAGAAACGGAAAGTTCGAGACTTGGTTTAAAAATAAATGTCAAAAATCTGAACTTAAAGAACTTGTGAGAGATGTGCAAATTTTCTTAAACAGAATTGTTGATTAAACTCAAAGACTCATTATGATAGGTAATTTCACCACAAATAAATGTGGAAGTTGGATGGCAATTCGAGCAAAGTTTGATGGTGGAAAAGTTATAAATCGATGTTCTTGCGGTTCGTGGAATGCACGTTGCTACGGTGGTGCATTTAGTAAAAATATAGGTGTTGAATGGTCACCCATCACTGTCAACCATGTAACTAATGAACCTGCTGGAGTCTTTTGATAAGCGGTGTTAGATGACAAGCACACCATTTGAACGCTTCATCTTAATACAAGGCCAAACCTCACAGTAAAATGTAGGAATAAAAATAAAACCAGAAGACATAGCAGTTCACAATTCCAAAAAAGCAAAACTACACTATGGAAGTAATTTAGATAATTTCCCAGATGTCTCTCAGCCAAAATGAAAAGAACTACGTCATACTTCTTATTAAATCAGCTCTGGTAAAAAATATGTGGTATAGTATATTTCAGATATACACACCATCAGAGGTGTGACTCAGGGACAAAATACCATAATTGAATACAAAAACCAAAAGGGCAATGTAGAAATTAGAAAAAAAACTTGTTTAAAATCTGTAAAAGTAATCAATATTTAGCAGCACTAACAGATAGAATCGTTCAAAATAGAAGTGACAATGGACTCTTAGAAATTAAAAACTTACTACAGACAAATTCATACATAATCAAACAGGCTATAGGGAAAGTACATAATTTTTGCCTTCACCAGTCAAACAAGAAAGTACAACTTAAAAAGAATCATGAGTACTACTGTCAATTTCAAGGGCATCTAAACTTATTTGAAATGGAATGGCGTGATTTTGTTGTAAGTAGGACCAACATATATGATTTATATATTGAAAGGATAAAAGAGATAAAATCTTGTGTTCAAAAATCATGATGTCTTTACATGAAATTTATTCTTCCTGAATTATCACTTCCAAGATATGGGAAATACACTGGCATTAGGCAACCTGAAAAATCATTGGTAGGTTTAATACCTAAATGATTCATAAGATGTTCCAAATTGTTGAAAAAAAACTTTTTTTAAGTTCTCATAATGTAACAGAAGATAAGGCTGGATATTGTCAGTTAAAGGTATTGATGAAATTAAGCCTGAGCAACCTTGGATTGACTCTGATATACTTCAGGCTATCAATGATAGAGATACAGCTTTTAAAATTTATAAACGTAACAGAAGATTGGAAAATTTTAATTTGTTTAACCTTTTACCCCATAAGCATATTGCGAAAAATGGCCGTTTTCATTGAAAAGCCTCCTGTAACAAGTTCAAACTGCTATGAAACTGTGAAAAATGCTTCAATACTAATGAAACTTGGCACAAATGTTGACTGCACCATAGCCTCTATAACAGCATGCTCAATGGTAAATTTCCTGTTACCATGGCAACGAGGGGACGTCTCAAAATTGCCAAAAATCACTATTTTGCATTGTTTTTTTCCATCAAAACTGATTTCAAAGTGCTGCAACTATTCAATGAATTGAGATAGAGTAAAAGGCTTTTCAGGGTTGGCTACTTGTTACCCTAAGATCGACCTGAGGCCATTTTTAGCCTGTCACATGTCCAAAATTTTCTTGGAGATGAGGGGGTCCAAAATTTTCTTGGAGATGAGGGGGACTCCGCCCCCCTTCAAACCCCCCAAACAGAAGGGGGCACATCCCCCTTCTGGCAACCCCCTGATGTAATATTTGGATGGGAGACGGCGCCGAAAAAGTGGTCACTTTTTTTAACAACATTTCTCAAATGAAAAACAGTGTTTGGGGCCTAAATAGGGCATTTTTGCACTGTTTGAGGCCTCAAAAAGGGGGGGGGGGCAAAAAGCCGTCGAAACACGCTTATATAAGGGAAAAGGTTAAAGGTCTCAGAAAAAATGTGTAGTTTTTAGTTCACCCTGCAAAATTAAGTAATTTTACTAGTAAACCCGAGGTGAACAAAAATGATTCTAAATCTTTATGGAAATCTCTCAAAAATTTTGGGCTGCCATCTAAGAAAGGATCTTCTGCATCTAGTTCTAATATTTGTTTAAAAATTGATAAACGGTTTGTTTTGATAAGAAACGTATTGATGAGACTTTTAACAATTTCTATACAACTGTTGCTTGCAAACTTGCTGAAAAACTTTTTTAATGTCTAAACAGATTTGGTCAGGTTTTTGCAAACTCATTTTATATTGAGTGAAGTGTTTATGGGGGTTACGTTCATTGAACGCCGCCTTTCCTTGTTGATCTTGTTTATCACATTTTATCCTTATAGTTTTTCTTTTTCTCTTTTGTGCGAAAGAAAAGTTTTTAAGTACTTAAATTCACTAAGTGCTAGCAAAGCTACTGGCTTAGATGGTTCAACTTCCCGTTTTATTGCCCCCACCCCCTTTCAAAAAAAGAATGATAAACTTTCTGTTGGTTTCTAGAGGCCTGTGTCAATTTTAAATGTAGTCTTCAAGATACTTAAAAAGGTAGTTAATGACCATGTTAGAACATATTTCAAAGATTAAAAGCTGTTGTATAAATTCCAGTCTGGTTTTAGAAATGGTTTCTCCACTGATTTTTGTCTCATTTACATGAGAGACTACATTCGGCATGAAATTGAAAAGGGTTATGTGGTAGGTATGGCTCTGTTAGACTTACAGGAAACCTTTGACACTGTTGACCATTCCATTCTCTTAATGAACTTTCAAGCGTCTGGTCTTGGTGATGACATCATAAGGTGGTTTAGATCATATCTTTCTGAGAGACAACAGCTTGTTGATGTGTCAGGTAGTTTTTCTTCTACTTCAAGTATAACATGTGGTGTTCCCAAGGGTTCAGTCCTTCTGCCCCTCCTCTTTTTAATTAACGTCAATAACATGTCAGCGGTAGTGAAAAATAGACTGTTAGATAAACTGGAATACTTGTGTCTGGAAAGAGTTTATCTGAGGAAGAAATTTCTGTATCTAAAGATTTGTCTTCAGTAAGTCAATGGATAATTGATAAATTAAATATGAATTGTAACGGCACTGCAACAGAAGCGTCCACATCTATCAAGTACCTTGGGGTAACTATTGATCAGTACATGTCCTTTTGTTTCATGGCAGACTCAGTTATTAAGAAGGCTAACATCAAGTTAAAGCTCCTTTACCGTAAAAAAGATTTCCTTACACAACATACCAATGACAATGACAAAAGATTTATTTGATTTTGGCCTCCGGTCCATATCAACAAAACATATACATTACAAGCATGACATGATGTAGTGCCAGTGTACTATATAGATCAATTACAATTTATAACTACTAGTATAAATGTATATAAAGTGACAGAAATAAACTTTTTTAACATATATGTATAGTATTTACCCACCAGAATGTGTAGATACATAAATAATTACACATTTAAACAATATCATTCATCATAGTATTTACCCACCAGAATGTGAACATACATAAATAAATACATATTTAAACAATATCATTTAGCAACATTTTACGTTCTTGAAAAGCACAATATGCAAACACAGCCAATCTCATTATAATATCTACATTTTTCGATGACATCAAAATATTGAACTTATTAATATTAGGGGACATATAGAATTTAGATGGGATATATTTCTCTCTAAAAGAGGTTAAGCTGGGACATTTTAAAACAAAATGAAATTCAGTTTCAATTTCAGTATTACAAAGTTTGCATATTCTTTGATTTCTTTCAGTGTTAGAATACCTCCCTCTTTCTATTTCTAAGTCATGTGAAGAGGTCCTTAATTTACCCAATGCATTTCTAAATTTTTTAATTGTTACACAATCCAGATATATTTCATGTTCAAAAGTTAACTTATAATTTGCATACAATGAAAAGTTTGGAAACTATTTCCCACATCAGAATGCCAAGTTTGAAGATACTGATCCTTAAGTCTAAGAGTAAATTGATGAAGGAATAACATTTCATTAGGTACACTCTGATCAAACCAAATTTGCCCTAATCCATTTCTCATAAGTAAATTTTTAACATATGTAACCCAATTATTTTGTCCATAGTTATCAAAACATTTCATCATATTGTATGCTTTTTTACATATCTTTGTTCATCCATTTTTAAGATTCTACACCAATATTTAATAACTCTATTAGCAGTTGTAATAAACATTGGATATCTGCCACAATCCCCAAAAATAGCTATATTAATTGTTTTTTGACTAAGGCACATATATCTTTTACATGCATAATTTTGAATGGAATCAGTGAATTTTTGCTCACTAGCACCCCAAATCTCGCTCCCATATAACAAAATTGGACTGATTTTTGTATCAAATATTTCGAAAAATACATGTTTTAGAAGTTGTCCATACTCATACAACTTATTTAGAATATATATAAGAAACTCGTTTAGCTTTTGATACTTTGGTCCTGTGCCATATAAGGAAAAGACAGTTTGCTTGTGAAAGTGTTGCCTACATATGAAAAACTTTGATACAGTCTCTAATCTGTTATCATCAAAAACACCACTTTTCATGCATACTTAGTTCCCCCCCCCTTTTTAAAAAAACCATAACCTTAGTTTTGCTAGGATTAACCTTGACCAAAGTGTTGATCACAAAATTGTTTTAACAAATCAAGCAATTTCTGGAGTCCATTAACAGTGTCTGAAGTCAGAGCTAAATCATCTGCAAAATAATGTCAATATTTCTGTAACATCTGGAAACAACTGAATACCTTTTAGCTGACAATTTTCTATTTCCTTTACAAATTTCATTAATAAAAATGACAAAAAGTATTGGGGGAAGCTAAGCAACCCTGTTTTAAGCCTATATGACAGTCAAAATACTCTGTTAAACCATTATTTGTTCTAACACAAGCTTGTACAGAACTATATAAACTAACCATTGCTGAATACAACTTCCCTTTAAAACCGTTCTGTCGACATATTTCCCAAAGTTTACTTCTGTTTATTAAATCAAAACACTTCATAAAATCCACAAAGGCCACATACAGTTTACCACCCTTTTTTGACAGTTGTTTATTTACAATAGCTTGAAGAACAAAAGCATTATCTGTCGTAGAATAGCCCTCACGAAACCCTGCGTGAGGCTCTCTTATTTTATCAAATATATTTACATAAAATGTTATTCTTTTAGTTAAGATACAAGTATAAATTTTTCCAAAAAGCTGCTTGTCAATTTTCTGAATTCAGTGTCACTTTGACTATACCTGCTGTGTCTTGTAAAATGGTTTAATTCGGGTCTTAAAAAATAAATTACAGACATCACAAAACAAAATGATGAGATTTGTTCTAAACCTTGATTCCAGAGTTTATATTGGGTCTTCCAAATAAATCCCTTATAAATCCCTTGATTGATTACAAGTTTGTAAGAGTGTTGAACAAATTATGTTATGTCATGTTTTAAGGTTTTTAAGGTTAAAACCCAAAGGCCCCAGAGTACTCAAGTGATTGTTTTGTTTCTCAGAAATTTATGCATTCTTATTGCACTAGACTGAGTAAAAAAGGAAGTTATTGTCTTCCTAAGGTTAAAGGTTCTGGATCAAAGTCTTTTAGCTGTATGGTGCTAAACTCTGGAACAGTCTTCCAACTTATATGACTGAAATTAGCAAACTTCATCGTATTCAGGTAGCCATCAAAAGTCACTTTTTAAGTAAGCTGCATGTAGGTGTTTTTCTTAAAAGAGCAAGGTTCACTAAGCACCAAAAATGGCCCCATTTTAGATATTGATAAAAACCTAAAGGTGTATTGTACAATGTGTTACATTTTCAAAATAGACATTTATTAGGCATTTCTGGTTACTATGACGACATAATGACGTCATAATTAGAGCACCTGCTTGATTCAATTAAATCACAAATTTTACGACATTTTTCATACAAGACTAATAAATGTGTGTGTTTGACTGAATTAAACTCATAAAAATAGCAATATATTTCTTATATATTGTAAACAAAATTATAATTTAGTTAAAATTAGACTATTGTGTCACAAAACTAATATAAAAGATAAATGGAGCTCATTTCGGATATTCCAAATTCGGATATTTAGAAATAAAAATGTGCATGCATATTATTTTTCGCCTAACTAAATGTATTTATTTTTACTTTTATAAATACTGAAAGTTTGTTCATTTTTTAATAATAAATGTCTAATTTGCTTGTTATATTCATCTACTTCTTATATTACGCTAAAAATAAGGGTGTATAGAATCAATCGCAATTTTAACGGCCTTTTTAGTCAGTCTTTAGACAAGGACGCTGAACATCATAATAATAATAATAATTAATCATTATTATTATAATGATAATAATAATGATAATTATTATTATTATTATTATTATTATTATCATTATCATTATTATTATATTATATTATATTATAATAACACAAAACTGATAGGTATTTCTGTCTAACCTAACTAAACTTACACTGAGTAACTATATACATGTAAGCAAATAGTATGTAAATACTAGGAGTTGTTGACTTATTCCAATGTATAGTGTAAAAGTCTGACTAAATTAATTAAGTAAATTTATAGATATAAAAGTACGTTAAATGTTTTTGTCAAGTAAAAATAATATTTGACTGTATGCTCTTTTGGAGTATACGTAATATTTGATACTGAACTGCATATTCGATACTATTTTCTTTTATGAATTATGATACAGCCAAATCCAGAAAACGATTTGTGTTATTTATAATTATGGAAATCAGACTTTTAATTACAATTGTAATGTAATGATCCATGACGATATGAGAACTCAGAAAAAACAAGAGCTGTCACAGAACGTGACAAATGCCCCCGAAGGATTCTAGTTCTAAACCAACTATTACATGTTAAGTGTGGTGGTAAAAATTGACAAAGTTTGAACCCCAGCAGTGAACTATAAGTTATACAAAGAAACCTAGGCCTTGTTCACAACACATTATCCATCAATGGTGACTTTATATTTTTAAATAAAAATTGAAACTTTCATGTATATGGAAGTTACAGAGCGGACGCAACAACCACCATTAATATGTATATAACATAAATATTGAAAAAGTTTAAACCCCAGCAGTGACCCTAAACTAAGGCGTAGGAACACGGGTCTTAAGGGCAACACATCATACATTTATGATAATTTCATATGTGAAATAAAAAATATAATCCTTTCATGCATATTATTTTCAGGGCAGACACGACCATCTCTGCCTATATGTATATTAATATCAAAATTGACAAAGTTTGAACCCCCACAGTGACCTTGACCTAAGTCATAGAAACCAGTCTTGTTCGCGACACACCATACATCTATGGTTATTTCATATATGAAAGAAAAATTAAAATCCTTTCATGCATACTGAATCAGAGCGGACATGACCACCAATGTCTATATGTATAAAGCCTGAATGACTGACGGAATGACAGACTGACAGACGGACGGTTCGATTTAAATATGCCATCCTTCGATGGCATAAAACATTTATTTACATGTATTCATAATTTATGTGACAAAAAACAACTCTAATTAAGATTTGGTTCATATCATTCCAATATGCCCTTACATCTACATAATGAGTGTAAATTAAACACTTAACATAAGGAAGCCTACAATCAAAAATTTAATTAAGCATTGTCTCTATTACTGTTACTTTTAACGATTCCCTTTCACACTGTATTGAATGGCTATCAATTTCAAAATACAGCTACATGATCAGCAAGATTATCAGCCAATTTTCTCACTCCTGACTGAGTCTCACAACTCCTAATGGTGTCCATATGCGAGGTACCATGTAACGGTGGAGACATAGGAACACATTCAAACTACATGTGCACCAGCCATAAGAAAGGCAGTAATACACATTAATGCTGTCATTCGTGTAGATAATCCAATTCATGTAGTTATGGCTGCTTACATGTATGCTCTGCAATTTCGTGCACAAAATAAAAGGATCCTTTTGAATTGTGAAAAAGGACAAGTCAAGACTTTCTGTCTATATATTCTTGGAAACAGCTAGAGCTTAATACCATGCTTTTTTCTCATCCTGGGAAAGTGTACTGAACACATTTCGTCCGTTGACTCCTAACTTAGTTCCTGCTTTGGCAATTTCTTGTGAATATTTTTTAATGAGAATAATACTAAATTATTAAGATTTAAAACTTCTTGTTGAATTTTAAAGCAATTGAATGTCTAACAAATCTTTAATACCTTAATAACTATGAAATAGCACTGACTTAAAATGCTAAAAATCTGAAGGAATAAAAACATTAATGAAATAACATATTATTTACTGAAAAAGCACTATCTATTTTATTAATTATTAAAACGAACAAAAAATAAGAAGAAAAAAAAAAGAGTTCATGATCAAGGTTTAGAACTTAATTCTCCTAGGTGAGAGGCTCCCATGCTACCACTGAGCGAGTGCCACATTACAAGATTACAAGATGACATCATTTAACAAGTAGTTTAACAAATACATCAATGCAGACGATGTGGAATTATAAAGTTTAAATACTCTACATACAGTACTGTATCTTTAAATTGTTTTGAGACTTGCAATAATTTTATTTTCACAAAGTAAATTGAATTCTTCTTATCTACCTTTTAAAAAGACATAAAAACCTCTTATTTTTGTTGTTGTTGTTTTTTTTTGTGAGGGCGAAAGAACCGGACCCAGATCAAGTATTCAGCAATAAAATAGCTTGAACAGCATAACTTCTTTCAATGAATCAATAAAATTACATAACAACACGTTGCTAATTCTAACAATGAAATATTTAAGGCATAAGTAGAATTTCAGCATTTATTTATAAGCGTTTACATATAGTTCTTTTAACCTGCCAGAGTTTTGTTTACAACCGTTACAGTGGAAACCGTCGAACTCGTACCAAAACATAATCGTACATATTTTAGTGAAAGTGCCTTTAATTTACTAGAAATGATTTTCCTGCAAACATTTATTAAAATATATGTTATGAATCATATTTCAACAACTTAGATTAAAAAATAAATAATGTTGAGTTCAATATACATGCTCCATGATTTGCATTTACTGAAATTAATGCCAGAAAATGACGTTTAGATATTAGATAAAAATCTAATTTTGGAATAGAGCACAGGCAAGCCCCAACTTTATATTGATATAGTTGAAGCCTTTGATACATTACAACACAATGGTGTAATGATTTTGTTGGGGCTGGACTGTGCTGATACTTTAATTTTCGTTTAAATCACCAAAAATACGTGAATTTTCCTAATTTTGCTGGAAATAGGGGTATTTCCATAGAACATAAATCATACTAAATGTAAACATATGTCTATAAATTCATATTTTTTGAACAGTTTAAGGATTGAACTTATAAATAAAACCTAAAAACTAGAACTTTTCATCAAATTATTTTTTGCCAAAATCTTGGGCAAAAATCCATGGTTAGTGAACCTAGCTCTTTCCTTGTTGATCTTGCTTGTCATATTGTTAAATATTTTATATGTTTTCATTTTCATTGAATTATTTTTCGGTCAGGTTTACTGTTTCATTTGTTTTGAAATTTGAATTTTAATTAAATTATTTTTTAAGACTTTTTTTAATAGTGTAATCTATGGCATGTTTTTTTCCTTACATACGCATAATTGTATGACCATATTTTAGTTACTCTTAATACACCATAAACTGTGATAATTTTTTAATGTAATCTTTTCTTAATATGCACGTGATTATTTCTTAATGTGATACTGACTTTTTAATGAATTAAATTACATTTTAAATTGTGATAATTTTAAATGATATACTTCATTAATGTGATTTTTCTTAAGTAATATTTTTTTCTTTTATGAAATACCTCTCTTTGTCTTACCACCAAATGCTAAGGTCCGCAATGGAAATAAGAGCTTGCTCTTTTTGTGTTATCCTTGGTTTTGGGAGCACGTCATTGTTTACATAATATAGTATTTATTAATTTATTTATTTATGTGTAATTGTTTTAATCTATATTGTGTTTGTTTATTATGTAACATGTTTACCTTTTGCCGCAATAAATCTATCTATCTAGCATACTTTTATTATTCCATTAATTGTACGTAAGTTAAAAATCATAACAAACAAATATATAAAGGTTTATAATTCAAAACTATAAACCAATGTGAAACATTATAATTTAATTTTACTTTATGTATTTCAGTACACAGATCAGTCCTTAAAAGCACCACAAAAAATTGACAAAATGTATCACTGGCAAAGAGTACAACAGACAATTCAAGTTCAACTAGTTGTTCAGTTCAATGTGATACTCAGTCCTGTGCGACAGAATATTCAACATTTACAAAAGATACTACAGGGCCATCAGGTGAAGAAAAGCAGAACGTTACACAGGTAATATGTATTTCAAGCCATCATGTGTACATATATTGGAGATTTCTGACAGACTGCCAGTAAAACTTTGTCTGGTCATTGAGGTGTTTCAGTACTAGAAGTCTACATATATTGCATGGTGAATCTATATGTGATTCATATTTATTATTTTCAAGCTTCAAATATATTTCTGTCATCAAAATAAATATTCAGGTGGTCCATTTCAAAAATCTTTTTTTTGTTCAGCCTTTCTTTTAGTAGTTCGCTGTGAGATCAGTTTACCAATTTAATACTTGGAAGCTATGATAAACTCTGGATATTTCCTTTTGTGTTCGCCTGTCATGATTACAAACATTAAAATTTCATTAGCTCCACCTTTGAAAAAAATGTCAAGTCGTATCAAGGCTGTTAAATTTCTTGGAAGAAAAATCCTTCATAAATGTATTGTTGGTGACAAGAAGAAGAAATAAAAGTGGTACCGTAGTATTATCAGGTAATTTATTCAGTCTCACTTGTGGTCATTTGTGTTCAGTCTTTTTATAATTTTTTTCCAACATTCAATTGATTCAGTAAATTGAAACGAAAACAATAGACATGTTTTGGTTTTTTATGCATAATTCTAAATGCATAATTTTATTTTATGAAAAGTGTGAGTAAAAATTATGATTGTTATATTACATTGAAAACACACAACATCAGTTGATGAAATGAAATATGTTAAAGAGTATGTCTGTAATTGAAGGTCTCTCAATAAACTATTATGTTGATAGTATTTAGTTTGATATAAAACAGCAAACCATGAAATAATTTAAAATGTATTTTTTTGGAAAATGTGAGATAAATGATCTGATATTTCATTTTATAACAAATGGAATTAAATATGAATTTTGATTATATAAATGTGGATATTAAATTTATTAAAGAACTAATAAATTTTTCCTTTTATACCAGATTTTTTTAACAGGTTGGTAATAATTTTCCATCTCTAATTTTTTTGCAAAAATATACAGTTTTTTTTTTCAAATTTGGAGGAAAAACTTGTTGTTGTTTAGGTGGGGGGGGGGGGGAGAATTCACAATTTCAAAGAATCTCTCTTTAGGAACATCTCTTTTATCCGTCCTTGCTATAAAGGAAAAAGGACCTCTTACTTAAATATTTATAGACCATTAAATCAATCTTTTCATTTCTATAGTTTTTGTGTCGCCTTGAAAAAGGCGACATATAGGGTTACTTTTGTCGGCGGTGTCCGCGTCGTTGTCGTCGTCGGCGTCGTTGTCGTTGTCGACGTCGGCGTCCCCTAAAGCTTTTCCGGAGCATAAGTCAGTCATTATAAGTTGGATTGACTTTAAACTTGGTATGCATGCTTCTTATAATGACCCGAAGTGCAGTGTTTAAGAACCGGTACTCTGCACTTCTTATTTTTTGAGTTATTGCCCTTTGTTAGTTTTCATACTTCATTTTTGTCCAGGCCATTTCTCCTAAAGTATAAAATCTATGGACTTGAAACTTCATAGGATGATAGATCTCATTAAGAAGAAGTGCAGTGCACAAGAACTGGTACTCTGCATTTCTTAATTTTTGAGTTATTGCCCTTTAATTACTCTATTTTTGTCAAGGCCATTTCTCATAAATTATAAAAGCTTTAGACTTGAAACTTAATAGGATGATAGATCTTATTGATAAGAAGTGCAGTGCACAGAAACTGCTGCTCTGCATTTCTTATTTTTTGAGTTATTGCCCTTTGTTGATTTTCAAATTTCATTTTTGTCGTGGCCATTTCTCCTAAATTTTATTGTTACAAGGCGACACATCCGACTCACGGAGTTCTAGTTTATCGATATTTTTTAAATTTGTAGAAAATATGTCCATTGTTGACTAATCCTCTAAAAATGATGATTATGGTAATTTTTGTTATAGGTAAAGATGGGGATCCGTCAGCCGTTTGTGTATTTTGCTTCTTTTTCAGTTTTATAAGATTCGCAAACATACTGGTATTTTTTTTAACAGGTGTAGCCACATTTAACTTTGTGCATAAATACGTGTACTTATAAAAAAAATAGTTTGTTAACCTTTTCCCTTATATAAGCGTGTTTCGACGGCTCCCCCCCCCCCTTTTTGGGGGGTAAAAAAAAATTTCTTTTTTAAAAGGGTGGAAATGTTTTTTTAAAATTTTTAAAAAAATGAATTTTTTTGGGGCCCCCCATAAATTTAAAGGGGTTCCAGGGGGGAAATGCCCCCTTCTTTTGGGGGGGGTTTGAAAAAGTCCCCTATGCCAAGAAAATTTTATGTAAAATAAAAACTCGGGTTTTTATACAAAAAACCCCCAAAAAGCCCCCTTATTTAATTCATTTTTTTAAAGATTAAACTTTTTTTAATAAAAAACCAAAAATGTTTTTTTAACAATTTTATACCCCCCCGGTTGCCAGGTAAAGGTTTTCGTTAAAGCGTTAAGGGCAGGGTCAAAAATTTGTCAATTTCAATAAAATTAAGATTTTTCATGTTTCTGCTTTTACTTTTAAGGGAAAAATTTCAATAAAACCCTTTTTGAAATCGTCAGGGTAAAATTAAAAAAATTTTGCCCGTCCTTTCCCTTTGTTCAATTGTTAAAACCATGAATTGAAAAAAAAATTTTTTTAAAAATAATTAAAGAAAAACTTTCCCGTTTGGCAAAAATTTGGAAAAAATTTTTTTTTTTTCTAATTTTTTTTATAACAAAAAGAATTTCATAAAAATTAAAATTTAAAGTTTAAAAAAACAAAAATACAGACGGTATGAAAAAGTTTTTTCATTTTTTTTAAAGATCTTAGGTATTCAAATTAAATCATTTCTTTTTAATTTTAAAATTTCGTTTTGGTAGGGATTAAATGTTTTTAAACGGGAATTGAAAAAAAAATTTTGTTAAAATTGGGGGGGCACAGCAAAAATTTTTTTTTAAAAAACCTATGAAATTCTTTTTTAAACAAACATAAATTTTCTCTTCAAATTTTAGCTTTTTTTTTTATTGTTTATTTTTTAAAATTAAAAAAATTTTTTAAAATTAAAATTTTCCATCCGAAAAGAAAAAAAAAAAAATTTTTTTATTATTTTAAAGCATGATGGAAATGAAAAAAATATCGGGAAAAAAAGTGTTTCAAAATTTTGAAAGAAAACCATTGCCAAAAGGCTTAGGTTTTTTTGCGGGGAAATTATTTTTTATAAAAAAACCCACCCAAAATAAAGCAAATCTTACCATCCTTTCCCGTAAATGAATATAAAAATGGGCACTTTTTTTTCCTCTAAAAAAGCATATGGATTTACAAAAAACTATCCATATAATATCTCAGGTTTAAAAAATAAAAATATTATTTATGGATGACGGTTTTTTATTAAAAAAATTTTTATTTGGTTTTTTATTTTCAAAAAATTTCCATAATTAAAAATCATTAAATACGGGGAATTGAAAAAACAAAAATTATGTTTTTTTAATAAAAGAAAAATATCCCCGAATTTTATAACTTTTAAATTATTTTTCAAAATTTTCAAAAAAGAGATTCAAAAAATTTAAAATTTAATCAAAAAGTTTTTTTTTTAATGGGGGGAAAGGGCCCCTTTTGTTTTTTTTAAAAAAATGTAATTTTAAAAGATAATATGTTTTAAAAGGTTTTTTTGGTTTATTCCCCAAAAACCCAAAAAGAGTTTTTAAACTATATTTTTATTTTTTTTTATTTTTAGATTTCCTAATGCTGAACATATCCTACTAATATTTCATGCTCCCGACAGTAGACACGCCACACTGCTTTGCAAAATCGACATAATGTTATTTAATCGCTGATATGAACACTCTCCATATGTCAAAAAGTCCATTGTTGTCATTTTCATATTAAATAGATCCCACGTTGGTCCACGATTCAAAAAGATAGATACATTTTGTGATACGTCAATTACATAAAAAACATATGTGGTCTATGAATATTAATTGAAAAAGTTCAAAATATTTAATGTAGCTATTTCAGAATCAAATGTTTTCTAGAGGCCGACGGTCCATAGCAACATATATTTTATGTTAAAGAGCATGCTTTGCAAGGGCAAATTGAAATTAAATGTATCATTAACATTAAACAACTCAACATTTTAGACATGTATGTAGGACATAAATCATCTTTGCTTTTTAGCTCACCTGAGCTTGCTCAGGGTGAGCTTTTAGGATCGTTGAATGTCCGTCGTCCGTCGTCTGTCGTCTGGCGTCCGTCCACACTTGTTCGTCATCACTGTAGCGGTCACATTTTTGCAACAATCATCAACAAACTCTTGTCAAGATGCTATCCTAGTTGATGGCTCGGATGAGTTCGAACATGGGTCATTTCGGATGAAAAACCAGGTCACATGAAGTCATCAAAATGATAAATCTGTCTTGTGAAACATTTACCAATATATTTTATTTCTCTTTGATTTCTTTATAAACTGGACCCTTATGAACGAAATGGAACTCTGTCTCTTCATCACTATTACAGAGCATAGAAGTACGATTTCGTGCTGACCGATTCTTTATCAAAGCCATGGAATATCTCAGTTTGCTAGTGCATTATTTTATTTTAATTTGCTGAGGTTTACGCCATCTAGATACTATTCCTGTTACGTAGTTTTGTATGTTAGATGGTTTCATTCATGAAACATAGATGCCATCAAATATATGAAAGGAATATCATCTTAAGACCACATTTTGAGATTTTGTAGTGGAAATTGTTCTCTAAAATGGTAGTAATGGTAGTATCTTTTAATCAACGCAATAAACAGATATATCTTCCTGAGAGTAGTTGGGAATGTCAACTTAGACGCCTCTATTCAATTTAAGCAATAATTTTTTTATATAATTTATAAAACGATACTTAGAACATTTTATCATTATCGTTTATATCTTCCACTTTCCGAATTATTTTAACACGATTTGCTTGCCTATTAAACACGTTAGTTTAAAATGTTTGTTTCGAACTGCTAACATATTACTACAAACTCAAACAAAATTGAAAAATAGAACTGTAGGTCCGTTATGTCAACTTCTTTGCCTGTTGTATCTCGATTATAGCAATTTTATAATCAAATCCATATTAACTCATCCGGTATAAACTAAGTGTATTTTTATTTGGAGACGTTCGGCAATGAGCAACAATAAACGTCAAATGTAAAGGGTGTATATTCTATTACAGATATGTTAATACAAAGATACTGTATTTACGTAAACTTATTCTTTAGTCTTGTGTATCAAATAATGCATTTTGTTCGCTACGATATCGACATTTACGACAGCCAAACCAATTCAGAATGTTTAAAATACAGCATTTGATAGCAATGTTGTATAGCAAACTTTATGCTGGTGCAGCATTGCATCTAAGTCCAGAATAGAGTAATACATTGATCGTGCGAAACCAAATATTATTGTCAGTATATAATTTTGTTTATAGTATTATGTGTTTAAAATATAATTGGTTTCAAATCAGAACGAAATATAAGTTGTTCTTAAGCAGAGAGTAGAACAATAAACCAATTTACGCTCAAGCTTGTTGCACTGACAGGTAAACGTTTGCAGGGTTATATATTCTGACAGAGGAACGTTAAATTAATCACCGGAAAAATATTTTCTTTCGAATTTGTTGCTTAAAATCCTGTAAAGTGTATACATTAGAGATTAAGCGTCACTTACATGACATAAGTTTATTTTATTATAATAATATCCTTTTGCAACTATTTTACACATAAATACATGTAAGGTTTCACGAATAATACAAACACATCTTAGTAGAAATGTTATCAGTTAACAATCGCGATAGAGTTAAAAAAAGAAAATAGAAATCTCTAAAAAAGTCGAAAATTTCTTAGGGAATCGTACTGTTTTGACCATTTTGGAAGAAGTAAATAATACCACATCCAACAGTAAGACAAGTTTCACCCATAACCATTAAAATTCGTCACTACTCTGAATTAGACTCTCTTTTTTCAAAGGTAATCAACATTGGGGATGAACGTTTTTTACACCGTTAGTATAAACAGCAAGTCTTGTTTAAGAAAATCAATGGAAAAGATCAATCATGCATACGAAAACAGAATTTAAATCAACGTCCTGTTTAAAAACAAAAGTGAAATTTGCTTGTCTGGCAGACGAGTCATTGAAATATTGTTCAGTTCATTCTAACAGAAAGCACTTCAATTATCACTGCATTGTATTTTCCGCCGAGATTGTTTCCTGGAATCCTGCAAAGTGTTTGAATAATTATATCTTTTATAACGCAATAGTCACGAGGTTATCTTTGTCTTCTAGAAAAAAAAGAGATATACAATTCTCAAACAATTTATCAGCCATGTAGTATGTATGGAGAGACATAAATTCTACCTTACAATTTATAACATAGTCATGAACTAACTTTACAAGATATGTTTGACATCAATGATATAAAAAATCTTATAACTAACGCAGATCTGCTTCATTGTTTCAACTTACTAGTTCAGTGTTCATTCACAAGTTAATATGTGACTATTGCGCTTAATAAAGTTGAAATATACTAGTTAACTTAATATTAATGATTTGCTTATTCTGAAGGATTGCAGGAATTCGGAAAACCTCACGTATTTTAATTAGAAATATTTGGATTCTTTAGTGTATACAATTAGAATTATCAAACATACAGCATGTTGTTGACTTGCAAATTTGCAATAGATTTTTAATTATTAATTTTGTTATAAGAAACTGCATCTCTCTTTGTAACAAACATTATTTTATGTTTAAAGGGATACTCAGGCAAATTAATGACTCAAATATCAAAATATATTACTCATGTACTTATGTACTCAAGTCACGCTAAAATCACATTTGTAAAAGTCTAAGCATGTATTTCTGTATAAATTCTATATATCTTGAGTTTGAAACGTAAATATATCTATATATGGTGAATGAAATTTAGACGCCGACAAAATCACCGAGTAGTTTTAAAACTAGTCATGTGACTTGAACAAACACTGGAAGTTACGATAACAGATATTATGGATATTGCATGATTGAAACGAACCAAAATCATTCATTTGACATGTAAACGTTATAAGGGTTCACTGTGACAAATATTGTGTAGTCTTTACGCTCTAACCTGACCCACGTGGGTCACATTTGAAAACGTTGTAAGGAGAAAAATGTTGTTCCTGTGGCTGACTAGTGTATTCATTTTGAAGACATTAACAGATTAATGAACGAAAAATTCAAATTTAAATGCTGCTTTGTAACTCAATACCATGAATAAAGTGTTTACAAGTGAAAAGCATTATTGCAATACAGTTACACAGGTAATCCGGCTATTTTATAGCATTTCATCATGATGGGAACTGCTTCTTAGTTGCATTTATCTAAATATTGTAGTAAACATCTTTCAAATTAAAGGAGAAAATATATAATATAATAACCCCTAAAGAAAGTTCAAAAACAGCAAATTGAAAATGTTGAAATCAAAAAGTATTATTATGTTATTGACTTATTAGTGATAGATAGGTTTAGAATGTAATATGTATTCACATAAATGTAAATTATAAAAACTAATATACTATCCTACCTGTATTAAAGTTGTAAATATCTGGTAAAAAGTGATCCCTCGGAAGCGTTAATTACAACAAGATAATATTAAATTTGCAGACGCGGTGTGATTGAATCTGTACATGAAGGATAATGAAAAAGTGCAACACTTATCTGATATGTAACGGTAGATATTATCAATGAAGTGGTTCTTATTCTTTCTCTCGTTATTATTATGCAATAGTATAAATACCAGTTTTCAACATCATAACGTTAATTGCCACTAGAGATGCAATGCTCACAATATTAAAGTAATTTATCATTATAACCTAAAAACAAGAATAAAGATCAACAAGGTAAAGGCAACAATCACAGGATGCAGCCCTCCCGACACACCCAAGCAGGGCAACAAACAAAAAACTTGAGTGGACATAAGGGCGGCGAAAGGAGTGGGACATGTAATGTGTGAAATAATATAAACTAAAACGGGCCGATGTGGGAATTAAAGGGATAAGGGATGTAAGGGAGAAAAAAAAGGGGGGGGGGGAATGGGAGAGTAGGGGTGTGAAAAAATACCTACCGTCAACGACAATCCAACAAGACAGACTTCTATCAATACTAATTCCTTATTTACAACTGTTAAATTGAACCACTGAAATTTTGTGCATGCTTAATAATGAAATGAACTGTTGACCGGTCAACATTTTAACTATTTCTCCCCTGTCGACATCATTGAGAATTTCTGTTAACGCCACCCGCCAATATTCGGTTATTGAACGTCGCTTAATTTATTGTAGTGGTTCGTCTGTAGGATTCAGTAGTAAAAATGTTGCTTATTGTTGTAATATATATTGTAGTTTGATTGCAAGGTAATAAAACAGCTATTTCATGGATGTTTGTGGAACAGTAAACAGTTATGAACTGTTACCCTCGGCAACAGCTCCAAACGTCATCCCTGATATCTCTGATATCCCTGATAACAAAAGTTTTGACTGTTCATCAAACACCCACAAAAAGGCAATACATTACAGCTTTCGTTGTAAGACATAAGGATATGCTGTATATGTTATAATGCATTTTAATTATGATTTCATTAGCTGTTTCCTTTTTAGCAGTTAAAGAAGCGAGACAAGTAAATGTTGTGTATGTCAACTTTATGTTGCAATAAGTAATAAGTTGAATTATGATTTCACTTTATTACACTCAAATTAATTTCATACATTATTTTTTTGTCCATAGCGTATTTACACCTCTTCCTTTTTAGCTCACCAGAGCCGAAGGCTCAGGGTGAGCTGTTAGTATCAAAGGGGGATGCTCCGGCGTCCGTCGTCCGTCGTCATGCGTCAAGAATCGTCTTCTTCTCTGAAACTCTGAAACTATTTGGCAGATTTACTTTAAATTTGGTCTGTAGCATCCTTGTGACAGTCACAATTGAATTTGCTCATGTCATTCCAATTGGCCCCTTTTAGGAGTTAGCAGAGCTAAAAATAGAAAAACCTTTAAACATTTTCTTCTACAGAACTAATGGATGGATGATCACCAAACTTTGTCTGTAGCATTCTTGAGTAGTCTTTTATCAAGTTTGCTCATATTAATTTGATTGGCCCCTTTTAGGGGTCTCTAGGGCTAAAAATAGAAAAACCTTTAAACATCTTCTTCTACAGAACTAATGGATGGATGATCACCAAACTTTGTCTGTAGCATTCTTGGGTAGTCTTTTATCAAGTTTGCTCATATGAATTTGATTGGCCCCTTTTAGGGGCCGCTAAAGCTAAAAATAGAAAAACCTTTAAACGTCTTTTTATACAGAACTAATTGATGGATGATCACCAAACTTTGTCTGTAGCATTCTTAGGTAGTCTTTTATCAAGTTTGGTAATATTATTTTGATTGGCTCTTTTTAGGGGTCTCTAGGACTAAAAATTGAAAAACCTTTAAACATCATTTCCTATGGAACTAAAAGATGGATGATCACCAAACTTTGTCGGTAGCATTCTCTGGTAGTGTTTTATCAGTTTGCTCATATTTATTTGATTGGCGCCTTTTTGGGGCCGCAAAACCTAAAAATAGAAATACCTTTAAATGTCTATTACTAGAGAACTAATTGATGGATGCTCACCAAACATTGTCTGTAGCATTCTTTGGTAGTGTTTTATCAAGTTTGCTAAACTTATTTTGATTGGCCCCTTTTAGGGGCTGCAAAAGCTAAAAATAGAAATACCTTTAAGGGTCTATTTCTACAGAACTAATTGATGGAAGATCACCAAACTTTGACTGTAGCATTCTTTGGTAGTCTTTTATCAAGTTTGCTCATATTAATTTGATTGGCCCCTTTCATGTGTCTCTATAGCTAAAAATAGAAAAAACCGTAAAATGTCTATTTCTAGAGAACTAATTGATGGATGATCACCAAACTTGGTCTGTAGCATTCTTGGGTAGTCTTTTATCAAGTTTGGTCATATGAATTTGATTAGCCCCTTTTAGGGGCCGCTTAAGCTAAAAATAGAAATACCTTTAAATGTCTATTTCTAGAGTTTCTATTAATTTGATTTGCCCCGTTTAAGCTAAAACTTAATTACCCTAGGTCATGGCATTTCTTCAAATTATTGTTTAAATATATTCTATTCAAATTTAATATTAGAATATATTGACATTCCAACACTGAAAAGCAGTTGTTTCTGGTGAGCGACTCAGGGCCATCATGGCCCTCTTGTTTAATTTTGTGACAAAATCACTTTACGGCAGCAGTTAAATAGCTTGGGTGTATGTTAACTATATGTATTTAACAATAGATGCTGATTTATTATCATCAATATAACCTTTTAGGGTTTATGTTTACTGTGTGTACTATGTAATGTTTTGCGGCAGTTGAATACTTTTTATTTATTTTGTAATAGTTAACCAGTTATTTACAAGTTAAAAATTTATACGCCGGCAGTAGAATTTTTATTTAAGTCAGTAATTGAAGTTACACAACTTGTGAAATATGTATACAGTATAAAAAGTGGAGAAGGGCCATATCTAATGCAGGAAAGAAAGAAATTCTAACTATCTTTGATCTTGCATATTTACGTGTTGTGGCGATTATACATGAAATGTTTACGTACACGAGGTCACAAAAATTGCACTGTGTGTATATTATGAACAAAAGTTCGTAGAACACGAACTATCTCCCTTCATACATTCTGTTAGTGACCTTTGACTTACTGATCTTAAAAAGCAAAAGGGGTCATCTGTGAATGATGATCAACTTCCCTACCAACTTTAATGATCAGAGGACAAAACATACTAGTACTGAAGCAATGTTTTCTCTAAAAATCGGACATAATGATCTTTGTGATACATTAATATATATACAGGCCTGGAAGCCGGCGTGTAACAAAAATGTATCGCATTAAATTTTCGTTTTATTCGACAATTACATATTACAAATATTTGACTGTATATTATGTAGTTTTTATTACTTATTCAACATATCTATTTTATTTTTTACTATCCAACTCGTATCACACACGACACCTTTGTGGGGTACATGTTAAATTTGTGTTATCTGTGAACATCGGATTCGATTTTCAAATATCACGTTTTTGTAAACAGTTTTTAAATGTTGCTATTTACTAGAACAGGCCATGGAAAGATAATCTTTTAGCTTACCTCAGGTGTTACAAACTTCAAAGAAACACTAGGGATAAAAAGTTAAAAACTGTCTCATCAGATGCATAGACTCCAGTTATTCAAACCCATTTAGTTTGGATCACGCAGCTGCAACTCTCATGCCTTAAAAATTTAAGCTCACTCCCTGCCACAAGGTTTTTTCTTCTTTTTCTTTTTTTTAGCTCATCTAGCTCAGGGTGAGCTTTGAAGATCGTTGAATTTCCGTAGTCTGTCCAAATTTGTTCGTTAACACTCTAGCGGTCACATTTTTGCCTCAATCATCATCAAACTTTGTCAGGATGCTTGTCAACATGGGTCATCTCGGATAAAAAAACTAGGTCACAAGAGCTAAAAATAGAAAAATCTTGTTAACACTCTAGTGTCTACTGTTTTTATCCAAATATCCTGGAAATTAGTCTGAAAGTTTGTTTTAATGATTGTTAGGTCAAGTTCGAATATGGGTCACCAGGGGTCAAAAACTAGGCCACACCGCCAAAATAGGGAAAAACCTTGTTAACACTCTAGTGGTCACATTTTTGACTCAATTGTCATCAAAGTTGGTCAGGATGCTTGTCTAGGTAATTTCTCGGATGAGTTCGATGGGCCAGGTGAGCGAATTTGACATTTGTCGTATATTACTTTTTTCATTATGTTACTATTATATTTATGAAACAAATCATATTTGTGTCCCTTCCTGTTGCGCATGCATTTGTCATAAATACTATTTTTAATGTTTTCGTTTTCAGTGTTCGGGTGTAAACGAAATATGATTAATAAATTTTCGGGGGATATACTTCTAGCCACTACACTGACATTTACACACGATACGTCGGTACCGATATCGTATTGAAGATTACTGACCGAGTTACACCACGCGGTTTTACACAGGCAAATTGACTCAATGCGTTCTGATCCTGCACAACAACGCGCCAGCTCAATGTAATGGCTGCTGTAGCTGACTGCGGTTTTGAAAATCTCCTCTGACTCTACCTGTTTCCGAAACAGAAAATAAAGCTTCGTACTTGCCGTTTTGGAAGCAATGAAAGTGTCATGGAGGCGGTCAATAACTTCTTTGAGTACCAAAATAGAGAGTTCTATATTGAAGGGTGAAATAAGTTGGAGCACAGGTGCGCAAAGTGCTTTGAAGTAGAGGGCGATTATATTTAACAAATTCTTATTTACAAATCTTTTATCAGATCTCATTTTAGCTACTGTCCCCTAGTTTGGCATTTGTGCTCTAAAACAAACTTAGAAAAGCTTGAAAAACTCAAGTATTGAGCTCTAAGAATAATATTCAATGACTTAATTCTTCATATGACACACTATTAAAAAAAAGTAAATATGCCTACTTTACATTTATTTAGAATTAAAACTATAGTCATAGAAGTGTTTAAATGCCTGTATAGAAAGTCACCACCATATTTAAACGATTTAAATCAATTTAAAAATTCCAATTATTCTTTAAGGTATCAGAGAAGTGTAAATATTCCAAAGGTCAAAACAGTAAGATACGGTAAATATTCCTTTCGGTTTGAAGGCGCCCAGATATGGAACAGTCTACCTTATGACGTCCACAAGGCTGAAAACTACAAGGAGTTTGGGAGATTGACCCAGGTCTGGAGTGGCAAAAGCTGTAAATTTGCTATTGGTATCTTTGCTGTCTGGCTTGTATGTTTTGTTCCAATTAAAACTCCTTATTTTCCCATTCATTTGATGTGCATGCAACGTCACTTTATTTGTTACCCTGAATGTGCTTTATCTTTTTATTCTTTTATGCAGTTTTAGTTCTTACATAATTTTTTATGTAACTTTTATAAGTAAGTCATTTTTTTGTTTTCTGTTTTAGCAAATCTTTAATTATGTATAAATTCTAGATGTAAACTATTATTATTTTAACTAATTTATATTTTAATTATTTTTATGTATTTCACATTGCTACAAATATCATACTTAAATTGTCAGCTCATTCTTTACTACAGTCATTTATTACTTTTAACTGTTAGTACCTTTGATATAATATGTACTGTGCATGTAATCATGCATTGCTTTAATTTGTCATCTTATTGTATAGTTCTTCTTAAATTTGCTACTTTTATTTCATGCCTAAAGTTGCTACTAGTTTTAAATGTTTTTACTTTCAGATCTGTTAGTAAATATTTGTTATGTCTTTGTTATTGTCAATAAATAGCTTTTTGGCTAATGTTTCTTTAATATGTAAACCGACTTAAAATACTGTTTCTTGTATCTTGTATCTTTAAAAGTAAGACCATAAGTTGGGTTCTCTGACTACGGGAAGTACTTTTTGATAAATCCTCGTATTAAAAAAATAAGATAAATAATATAGATTTTCGATTTGTATTATTTTAGCGTCGTTAAAGAATACTATGACATGTTCATATGTTTATTGTTTTGTATATTTTGAACATCTTTTATATTAATGTGATAATTTATCTGATAAAATGATGTAATTAGAAGCATAAATAAAGTATAGATTCTGTCATTTTGTCTGTCATTCATACTAGACATATAGTGAATTTTAGACTTTGTGGGTTTTTGTTTCAATTGTTTGAAATACATTGATCTGGCATAATTTGATCTACATGGAAAGCGCATTTTAATACATTAAGATTTACATATCCCTATCTATTCTAAATATCTAACCAAAAGACAGCTTTGTACTATTTTTGAACTAATAAATTCTATAACAACATCGGCAAGACTGTTCTCACCTGCTCATTAAATTACCTAGACATGAATACGGAATTGCATTAATGCGTCAGAGCAAGGTAATTACCAATGCTTCCTTAAAACACATTAATGACATTGTTTCATAACATAAAACATATAATTAAAATACATATTGAATCAGTGATGTTGTCTAAAGGATAAACACATTGTAGATTTATAAGTGGTAAGAAACATTTACTTGAAACGCCAACTAGTACAAAGTCGTCGTTCTATTCTATGAGAAGCCTAGGATAAATGTGCAATGTGTTTATTACATTAAGTGTACACTAGAAAAAAAGATGTCGTGTACATGTAAACTGTATAAATATTGTAATTTTGTGGTCTAAATCAGCTGAGGTCCACATGGAAGATCGGGAAACCGAATATGTAAGGCTCGTTAATTAAAGTCGTTACTTACACACTTACGCAAACGATCACGGGTGGACACCGCCTTAAAATGGCAACGAGCAATAAACTTGGGAGTTTTTTTTAATAACAATACAAGCTTTAATGTTCACGAAACCTTATCTTAGCCCTTACATGCTTCTTCATTGAAGTCGAGACAATGTAAATGAAATATATTTTTCCAAAAAGCAAAATTCTCACAATTGCAATGGTTGTAACATGCAATATTACAAGAAGAAAATAATCTATTGATCATTGAAACAAGTATTCAATAGCTTTGAACGAGAAAATCAACAGCAAGGACCAAAGAAGCATGGCGGAAGACGAAAATAATGGCAAATCAAATATGCATTTTGATATTAAATCTTTTCAATTTTGACAAAGAAAATATTAATATCATAACAAAAAAAATAAATAAATATAAATGTGTTATCATAACCGTATCGTGGTCGGTTTTACTAAAGATTGTTATATATAAATATATAACACATGAATATGGAACATAAATAGATAAAATGTCAACTGGTAATTTTAGTACGCTAAGTGTATGATTTTTATCGCCCCATCAGCGTTGTTTTTGCCGTGAATGATTTGTGGCCTGCTTTTCAACCCTGTCTTTTGGCATGCAGACTTCATAACTTCTGATCCCCTTTCAAAATTCCATTTTGTTAAGTTCCGCCCATTGTTGTCTCATTTAGGGCACACGCATTCTTTTACTTGGGGACCATACGCCGCTTTTCATGGAATGGTACTAACGTGCCACATTAAAGGTCCATGATACTGCCGTATGAACACATCTGTGGATGTTTCAAAATTCAAAAAATTACCATTACATATTAAATGTTGAATACTGCTTACGCCGATGCTAGGGGGCATGGACGATAACTTGCACTTTCCATTACCGTTCATGAACAGGCTCAATCAAACCAAGCCTGCAGCATTTTCAATTTTATCGTTTTTGTGCGTTTTTAAGCATTATTTATTACTCTCTATTTTTGCGCATAAGCCATCGCATATACTGACATCATTCATGTTAAATGCAGCCCCCGACACAACCCAGCCACACCTGCAGGACATTCAGAAGCCACCGAATCCAAACGGGAAAGGGCACAAAGGAGGTGAAAGGAGGGGAGGGAAATGAAAAAAATGTTAATTTATAAAAAACTTAGATGGAAAAGTTTAAGTACGATATAAAAAAGATATAAGGAAGATTTTGTAATTACTTAATTGTAATTGTCTTTTTTTAATTCTGTAAATCAATGCATAAATTGTTAAAATGTTGTTTCAAAAAATATTTATTACTATAACACTAGAATAAATACTGATGTGACTGCTTATCTCTGCGATTTTATGCTTGTTAAAAGAAGAACTGCCCTTACATTCTTTTGATGTTTTCTGAGCAACGACTTTGGTCTTTTTAAGTATTAACTGAGACAACTGTCAAAGTATTTGCCTTTTAGCCATTTAGTGATACTCTTTTTACCATGATAAATGTTTTATTTCGAAGCATATCCGCCCATCATGAAAGTTTTTAGCAATTAGGCAAGGAGCTACAAATCAATTATACCATTGGCTTTTAAAAGTATTTGGAGAGATTTCTATTGAAAATAACGATTTTTACTTTATCACCACAATGTTTTACACATAAAAAGATCTTTAATGGCGTCTTGTTTTAGCACATCCTGTTGTAAAGCATCGATGTTATTTCTAAAAACAGAATTCCGATGGGATGGAAACAATCCATCTGTATGGAAAAACACATACAAAACTAAGAATAATGTAAGGTAGTCATTTATACTGTCCATACAGAATATTGTGTTTCTTTAGAAGAAATGCATTTGCGATATTGTCAAAAGTATTGAAAGAATAAAATTTGAAACATACTACACCAGAAAATCTTAATATAAATTAACGATCTTGATTTAAAACACCATTTTTATATTTTTGTCAAATATATGTATTTTTAGAAAGTATAATTTAATAAATCATTGATAAAAGTATGCTTTATAATCTTTTTTTTTCTTTGTCCTCTTTGCTGTTCTTTATATTTTAACATCGTCTTGCTTAAAGATAATTCTTAGGGACTGTATTTACCGAACATAATATCCACTTTCCTGTTGTTTGCTTTGTTTGATTGTTTAATTTAATACTGTGCTTGGCTATAGCAACTGACGTCTTCTATTAGCTTGATTGAAATGTATCTCTAGTATGTCCACTAATTTCAATTAAATATCACTTGTATTCTAGGATTTAAGTAACTCACTTGTTTCATTGTCGCTGTTAACCCAAATAATCAAACTTATTTCGCTTGGTATTCCAAAATATGAATAATTATTATAATTGATACCTTTGTATTATATGTCAGCATTTTGTTTTCGTTCCCATAATTGATAGCAATAGTACGTGTATAAAATGTACATGTAGATACAAGTCTGTCTGTAGCAAAACATAGGGAAGGTTTATTTGATATTGCACAATAATATTAATGTAAAGGAGATTGTTCATAAACCGTCCACTGGTTTAACTCATATTTCACACAGAGGCAAAGAAGCCGATGATGCACAATGTCTAGACAATTCTGAAGGATACCATACTTAGAACTGTAAATTATATTTGTTATTGAGAGACATTATTACATATGCTGGAGTTGATTATATAGTTTGTGTGTGCCTGAAATGATTATTACGACTTCAATGTTTATCAATCATTAAACATGTTATAATATAAATATAGTATTGAATTTGACAGAAATAATCAAAGGTGCGTTCAATTTTATGGGAGTGTATGGAAGTTTCTGACTTTTACCATTCTTAGGAAAGTTGACATTCTGTTGAAGACATTCTGTTGTTAATAGCTGATTGTATCTACCGTTGTTGTTAATTAATAGGCTTAATAAAACCGTGTTGCCAGAAACATTATCAATTCAGTTTTGCCATGTTGGTCGAACTTTCCGTTTGCACATTTGTATGTAATAAGAGCGAAATTTGACACGAAGAAAAATATAATTATAAACAAGTTTTGTTAGAATATTAATACTTTTCTCATAAACAATTTAATACGTCGTCTAGATTTGTATTATTCATCGGTCGACCAACACTGTTTCTAATACGAAGTAGTTTTTTTAAGAAATAATATATCCTAAGCAGTCAACAGTCGACTACTCTGTTCACAAAAGCTGTTAATTTTTATTAGTTCAAATACTGTTGTTTTTTCCTGAAATGTGAAACTTATTTTTCATTACGCAATCAAATATAATAGCATGTATGTATTCAAAACATTATATAATCATATTTATAATATCAAATACTTTCTGGTTTTGATAAACATTTTCGTAAATCAAATATAAATATTTTAATAACTTCAAAGCGACAAAGACACCTGATATGCTACTCTCACCATGGAGACAACTTACAAAAAAAGCGTGCCGTTAATAGGCCTGATGTTACGTATTATTTGCAAGTCTGACCAATCTCAGGAAAATTCAACATGGCGTGAGTCGAGCATGTGGTATCTTCACTTTCTCATTATATAAGACTGCAAGTTGACCGTTTGTGTATAAACGTGGCAGTAAGATTTTATACTGCCTTTCACCTGTTTTTGTGATGGATGAATTTTTATCTGTCTGTCAGTTATAAAACAATGCAATTGAACCATATGCTAAAACCAGATGGCTTTAGAGAGACATATAATGCATTTACAATTCTTGTATAACTACCAACATGTAGCGTATCTTAATGGTTTGGTTTTGTACTTCTTAAGTCCATTACAACGCAATTATTTATCAAAGGATGAACATTTCGATGGTAAGGTATAGACACAGTTTATAGAATCCAATAACTAGGCGATCTTCTGTTGTTATATACATGCACAAATATTTTGTTTCATTCTTTCAGAGAAAATTCTATAGTGATATTTTTCGTGACGTTTTTAATTTTTTTATTATAGAGCATTATAAAAAAAGAGAAAAAAGTAGGTGTTTTTCTTTTTTTAGGATTATGCCTATTCGGAAGGTAAACAGCAGTCTTTATCATAAATAACCAATACAATAGATAATTCCTTAAGCTCAACACAAGGCAAAGCTCAATCTTTTATACAAATTAAATATTTAGTAAAAAATACTAGCATGCAGAAAATTTAAATTGGGCTATTGAAACGCTCATTTGCAGCTAGCGAAAAGTGTATCTGATGTAACAAAAATGCGCTAGGTGATAAACAAACAAATTGTTGCCTTGTTATGTTTGAAAAAAGTTCTAGTCTAACTCTTACATACAGACAGACAAGCTATATGAAGAAAAAATTAGAATTCTATTTGGTATTGAAGAAAATATACAAGACAGGATGATTACAAAACAACTTAATATTACATAAGCGTTTGATTTTAAAAGAAAGAAACTCATGAAGAGCTTAATTGTTTTCCTTTTTATCGGGTTTTAAACCTTTTTTTATTATGTTTTTCTTGTTAATGAAATGATTGTCAAAGTGTCACGAATATGTAAACGTAAAAATACGTGTGAGAATTCTTTTTTTCATAATATTGCACGTTCATGACATGGGTTTTTATTGGAAATAGTGACGTTTTTATTTCATATTTACTGGTACATGGCTTCTGCAAATATATAACTTTTAAGCTGGCATTAAACAATATTTACTACTTTAAATGAATATTTTTAAACATGAAACTTCTACCTTGTTCGATATACAGGCAAATTTGAAAATGCAATAGCTGTTACTCTTAGTTATCCATTGTTTCAAATTTATTTTGATAATTCAAAGAAGCATTATTATGTATTTTATAAATAAACCCAAAATGATAAGAAAACACATTTTTATCACTTATGTTGAAATTTTATTTTAATGTTTGTTGAATTAATTCTTAAATATTAAAAAATTATCCAGTTATCCAAAAAGAAATAAGTGACCATATGTAAAACACATTTCCAACAAATACCTTGAGCCGGAATAAGCACTTGTTTATATATTTTTTAAGAACGGGACATAGCCCAATATACTGATATTACTAGGTCAAAGCTCAAGGTCACAGTGATACTAAATGTACAACCCTTGTCGTATCAATAACTTTCAAAAATAAGTCTCAGATTATTATAATTGGTAGAGTGTGTAAACGACATTTTCCAGTAGGTGGCAATTATTTATTGTAAGGTTATTGAGTCAAATGTCAAGGTCACAGTGACAGTTGATGAAGAATCATATCCCAGCAAAGTAGATGGACTAAGCCGTGGCTAGTTTATTCTTGGCGCGGAAACTGATCACGGCAGTAGACAACCACTACTTATTTTGTTATCATATGGCCAATGGTTACAATGAAACTTTTTAAAGATGTTACTTGCAAAGGATACAAACCTTAGATTGTTTAACCTAGTTGGTGTATCGTTCGCGACAAGTAGATGGCCGCTATTTTTTTCAGTTAACCAGAGTATGATGACAGTGACACAAGCGCTGTGTGACACGTAAAGATATGTACATGCAAGAAGTAAAATGCGCGGCAATTAAATGTAAGATTACTTTGCATTAGGTTATGTATTTATTTTTTTTACTAGAAATTGAAAATCCACAAATTTAAGAACCCACGAAAATGCCGGTTTTGATAAAACCAAGAAATTTCATGCCCACGAATATAAGTGAATTCGCGGTACTAGTATTAGTTGAAATACCTTTTAAGCTCGACCATTCGATATTCGTGTTGGCGTCACTGTCGCAATCACACTTTGGTTTAGGTATTTTAATGTAAATTAGTCATTGCAAACTAATGAAAGGAATGGGTTGAACCTTCTACCACAATTCTTCCCTAACATGACAAGCACAGGTTCCATAACTCTAAGATATCTTTCGTACTGCCAGGCACTTAGAATGGTTGAGCGCACTGTCTTAATGACTTCTCTTGTTATATAAAGTGCTTATTAATATAACACTTGACCTAAATAAAATAAACATACGTGCGTATATATGCCACAATGAAAGGCAAAAGAAATTGGTACATTGTGTCATGTAGACATAATTCTATTTCTGAAAAGAAACATTAATGTAAAGTCTTATGACAGCAAGATTACATTCGAAAACCTAAATCGCCTACATGCGTAATTTGATGTTTTAAGCTATCACATTCAGGTACAAAGTATTTAACGAGCACAAAGATGCAGGTCATATATCACGGAATCACAGTCGGAAACTTTTAATAAAACTAGAATCATTAGACACGTTTTCTTGAATGGAAAATGGTGAAATACGTGACAAGTTCAGTATTTCATGTCAACAATATATGGTCATATTATCTCTTTTTAGGAACCATGTGTCTAAATCTAGGTTTAATTGTTTATAACTGTGATTTTTATTAAGGTGATAATGTCTAAATGAGAAAGCCAGAAGCGCCTAATAATTTATTCATTGCTATCCAGGATTCATCAGTTCAGTATGCATTCATGATGGTTGTCAGAAAATTGTCA